>NC_135958.1:80843516-81086016 GCF_053455715.1 Rhinoraja longicauda
TTTAAAATCAAGAGCGAGTAGATCGGGCAGAACAACGAAAGTGGGGAATCAAGAACCAGGGCATCGGTTTAAGGTGAGGGGGGGGGGGGGGGAGATTTAGAAGACAGTTAAGTATAAGAAGATAACTGCAGACGCTGGTACAAATCGAAGGTGTTTATTCACAGAATGCTGGAGTAACTCAGCGGGTCAGGCAGCATCTCAGGAGAGAAGGAATGGGCGACGTTTCGGGTCGAGACGTTTCTTCAGTCTGAATCACACGGTATCACTCTGTGACTCTATGACTGAGACTGAAGAAGGGTCTCGACCCCGAAACGTCACCCATTCCTTCTCTCCCGAGATGCTGCCTGACCTGCTGAGTTACTCCAACATTTTGTGCTTTAAAGGGCTGTGGACTAAACATGGGCGGGCGGGACTAGCGTGGATGAGGCGGCATGGGCGAGTCGAGCCGAAGGACCTTTTGCCTGGTTGTCTGACTCTGTGACTTTATGGGAGGGGGGTGGGGGGTAGATGGAAAGGGGGATAGAGAGTGGGAGAGAGGGAGATAAGGGAATGGGTGACGTTTCGGGTCGAGACCCTTCTTCAGACAGTCAGAGAGTCGCAGAGTGATACCGTGTGGAAACGGGCCCTTCGGCCCAACTCGCCCACACCGGCCAACATGTCCCATCTACACTAATCCCACCTGCCTGCGCTTGGTCCATATCCCTCCAAACCTGTCCTATCCATGTACCTGTTTCTTAAATGTTGGGATAGTCCCAGCCTCAACTACCTCCTCTGGCAGCTCGTTCCATACACCCACCACCCTCTGTGTGAAGAAGTTACCCCTCGGATTCCTATTAAATCTTTTCCCTTTCACCTTGAACCTATGCCCTCTGGTCCTCGATTCTCCTACTCTGGGCAAGAGACTCTGTGCATCTACCCGATCTATTCCTCTCATGATTTTGTACACCTCTATAAGATCTCCCCTCATCCTCCTGCGCTCCATGGAATAGAGACCCAGCCCGCTCAACCTCTCCCTGTAGCTCACACCCTCTAGTCCTGGCAACATCCTCGTAAAAATAACATGAGGGGAACGCATGATAAGGAATAACGTTCAGTGCAAGGTAAAGCCAGCAAAGACCGATCAAGGATAGTCCGAGGGTCACCAATGAGGTAGATAGTAGTTCAGCACTGCTCTCTGGTTGTGGTAGGACGGTTCAGTTGCCTGATAACAGCCGGGAAGAAACTGTCCCTGAATCTGGAGGTGTGCGTTTCACACTTCTGTACCTCTTGCCCGATGGGAGAGGGGAGAATAGGGAGTGGCCGGGGTGAGACTGGTCCTTGATGATGCTGCTGGCCTTGCCGAGGCAGCGTGAGGTGTAGATGGAGTCAGTGGGAGGGAGGTTGGTTTGTGTGTGTGATGGTCTGGGCAATTCACTGCCATTTCTCGCGGGTTATTGCTTCGCCCTTCATCTCCCGCGTTACAGTCTCACTCTGCACAGCCAACTTAGCCCAGCGTTGCAGTCTCACTCTGCACAGCCAACTCGGCCCAGCGTTGCATCCTACACTCTACACAGCCAACTCTACACAGCCAACTTAGCCCAGCGTTGCAGTCTCACTCTGCACAGCCAACTCGGCCCAGCGTTGCATCCTACACTCTACACAGCCAACTCTACACAGCCAACTCAGCCCAGCGTTGCATCCTACACTCTGCACAGCCAACCCAGCCCAGCGTTACAGTCTCACTCTACACAGCCAACCCAGCCCAGCGTTACAGTCTCACTCTGCACAGCCAACTCAGCCCAGCGTTACAGTCTCACTCTACACAGCCAACCCAGCCCAGCGTTAGAGTCTCACTCTGCACAGCCAACCCAGCCCAGCGTTACAGTCTCACTCTACACAGCCAACTCAGCCCAGCGTTACAGTCTCACTCTACACAGCCAACCCAGCCCAGCGTTACAGTCTCACTCTACACAGCCAACCAGCCCAGCGTTACAGTCTCACTCTGCACAGCCAACCCAGCCCAGCGTTAGAGTCTCACTCTGCACAGCCAACCCAGCCCAGCGTTACAGTCTCACTCTACACAGCCAACTCAGCCCAGCGTTACAGTCTCACTCTACACAGCCAACCCAGCCCAGCGTTACAGTCTCACTCTACACAGCCAACCCAGCCCAGCGTTACAGTCTCACTCTGCACAGCCAACCCAGCCCAGCGTTACAGTCTCACTCTACACAGCCAACCCAGCCCAGCGTTACAGTCTCACTCTACACAGCCGACTGTGATCTGCCGGATGACTCTGTGTCTAAAATGTCATTGGAAAGGAATGATCTTTTTTTTTAATCAAAGATTGCCAGCATCAATTTGCATATCACTAATTGCATCTGACAACTTTAACAGCGTTCTTTGAGAAAGTAAGGGGGATATTTATGATTTTCGAAGGGTTTTAATGAGCGGCAAACGCGAGGTCCGGTTGATGAAATGAGAATTAATTAGAAATAACAAACCAAAGGCGGGACATTCAGCCCTGATGGAGGCCGCTGGGATTTGCTCCGTGCAGGGAATCGGCCAAATCATGCCCCCAACTTGCTGTTATCCATTCTCTACAACACGTTCCAAACACATCCCCCAAAACAAGGCTTACTCTCAAACATAGAAAGCAGGCGCCTTCGAGCCTGCACCGCCATTCAATGTGCACAGGAAAATAACTGCAGATGCTGGTACAAATCGATTTATTCACAAAATGCTGGAGTAACTCAGCAGGTCAGGCAGCATCTCGGGAGAGATTATTAAGGGGTTGGACACGTTAGGAAACATGTTCCCAATGTTGGGGGAGTCCAGAACCAGGGGCCACAGTTTAAGAATAAGGGGTAGGCAATTTAGAACGGAGATGAGGAAAAACTTTTTCAGTCAGAGAGTTGTGAATCTGTGGAATTCTCTGCCACAGAAGGCAGTGGAGGCCAATTCTCTGAATGCATTCAAGAGAGAGCTAGATAGAGCTCTTAATGATAGCGGAGTCAGGGGGTATGGGGGAGAAGGCAGGAACGGGGTACTGATTGAGAATGATCAGCCATGATCACATTGAATGGCGGTGCGTACAGGCTCCAGGGGCCGAATGGCCTCCTCCTGCACCTATTATCTGTTGTCTAAAATGCTGGAGTAACTTAAGCAGGTCAGGCAGGACCTCAGGAGAGAAGGAATGGGTGACGTGTCGGGTCGAGACCCTTCTTCAGACTGATCATCGTCATTCAATGTCGAAGGTATTTATTCACAAAATGCTGGAGTAACTCAGCGGGTCAGGCAGCATCTCGGGAGAGAAGGAATGGGCGGCCTTTTGGGTTGAGACCCGACCCCACCAGGTGAAACATTCTCTCTACATCCACACCATCCAAGCGTGGATAGTTAAATGCACAGACACATGGCGGTGAGGCGCTTCCCGACTATTTAGTGATAACAGTGGAGGGGTCCGCGTTACTCAGCGACCACCCAAACCGGTCCCGACAACGTCGCCTGTCCACCCCCACCCCCCTTCCCTGAGCCGGTGAGTTCCTCCAGCACTTTGTGTTCAGTCTGTCTCTCTCTCCCTCCCTCCCTCCCTCCCTCCCTCCTCCCTCCCTCCCTCCATCCATCCCTCCCTCCCTCTCGCCTCGAGTCAACGCCAACTTGATTCCGATGACTTTTTATCTGTTTGCTTTGTTCTCACCTTCTCCCAACAAACAACGATCTTCCTTGATCACCCTTCCTTGGTCTTGTTCTCACACCTTACACTTCCTTATCTCTGTACCCCCCTCCCCTGACTCTCAGTCTGAACAAGGGTCTCCATCCGAAACGTCACCAATCCATGTTCTCCACAGATGCTGCCTGACCCCGCTGAGTTACTCCAGCACTCTGTGTCCATCTTCGGTTTAAACCGGCACCTGCAGTTCCTTCCCACAAACTTTATTTCCTGGATCTCTAAAAGGGAGTTTTAGTTTCAATGATTTATTCACAAGGTTTCCCCGTGTCTGTCACGGGACTGAACCCGGGTGTGTGGCCACTCCACCCTGACCACACCACCCTGACCACACTCTCACTGACCCATACCCTGACCCACACCACCCTGACCCACACTCTCACTGACCCACACCACCCTGACCCACACCACCCTGACCCACTCCACCCTGACCCACTACACCCTGACCCACACCACCCTGACCCACACCCTGGCCCACTCCACCCTGACCACACCACCCTGACCACACTCTCACTGACCCACACCCTGACCCACACCACCCTGACCCACACCACCCTGACCCACACCACCCTGACCCACACCACCCTGACCCACACCACCCTGACCCACTCCACCCTGACCCACTACACCCTGACCCACACCCCCCTGACCCACACCACCCTGACCCACACCACCCTGACCCACACCACCCTGACCCACACCACCCTGACCCACTCCACCCTGACCCACTACACCCTGACCCACGCCCCCCTGACCCACACCACCCTGACCCACATCCCCCTGACCCACACCCCCCTGACCCACACCACCCTGACCCACACCACCCTGACCCACACAACCCTGACCCACGCCCCCCTGACCCACACCACCCTGACCCACACCACCCTGACCCACATCCCCCTGACCCACACCCCCCTGACCCACACCACCCTGACCCACATCCCCCTGACCACACTCTCACTGACCCACACCACCCTGACCCACACCACCCTGACCACACTCTCACTGACCCACACCACCCTGACCCACACCGCCCTGACCCACACCACCCTGGCCACACTCTCACTGACCCACACCACCCTGGCCACACTCTCACTGACCCACACCCTGACCCACACCACCCTGGCCACACTCTCACTGACCCACACCACCCTGACCCACACCACCCTGACCCACACCACCCTGACCACACTCTCACTGACCCACACCACCCTGACCCACACCACCCTGACCCACACCCCCCTGACCCACACCACCCTGACCCACACCCCCCTGACCACACTCTCACTGACCCACACCCTGACCCACACCACCCTGGCCCACTCCACCCTGACCCACACCCTGACCCACACCACCCTGGCCCACTCCACCCTGACCCACACCCTGATCCACACCACCCTGACCCACACCACCCTGACCACACTCTCACTGACCCACACCGCCCTGACCCACACCACCCTGACCACACTCTCCCTGACCCACACCACCCTGACCCACACCACCCTGACCCACACCACCCTGGCCACACTCTCACTGACCCACACCACCCTGGCCACACTCTCACTGACCCACACCCTGACCCACACCACCCTGACCCACACCACCCTGACCCACACCACCCTGACCCACACCACCCTGACCCACACCACCCTGACCCACACCACCCTGATCCACACCACCCTGACCCACACCACCCTGACCCACACCACCCTGACCCACACCACCCCGATCCACACCACCCTGATCCACACCACCCTATCCACACTCTCATCTCACCCCTGCCGTCGGGAGGAAGGTCCAGGAGCCTGAAAACTGTGACGTCCAGGTTCAGGAACAGCTTCATCCCTACAGTCACCAGGCTGTTAAACCACAACCTCAAATACGCTCAGAACTACAATGGACATCATCATTATTATTATTATTATTATTATTATTATTATTATTATTATTATTATTATTATTATTATTATTATTATTATTATTATTATTATTATTATTATTATTATTATTATTATTATTATTATTATTATTATTATTATTATTATTATTATTATTATTATTATTATTATTATTATTATTATTATTATTATTATTATTATTATTATTATTATTATTACTGTGGCGGGGGGGGAGGGTGAGGGGAGGGTGAAGGAGCGCCGCGCTGTGTGCGGGGTGAAGGAGCGCTACATTTGAGGGAGCGTGTGGGTGAGGAAGCGCCGCGCTGTGGCGGGGGGGGGGGGGGGGGGATGGGGGGGGGGTGAGGGAGCGCCGCGCTGAGGGAGGGGTGCTACTGAGGGAGCGCTCCCACACCGGCCCGTGTCTCTCACTCACTTTGCTGTCGCCACCGCATTGACGATCCCCGCTGTCCCCCCGTCGTCCCCCCCCCCCCCCGCGCCTCCACAAACCCAACTGGTCCAGTCATGAACAATAGACAATAGGTGCAGGAGGAGGCCATTCGGCCCTTCGAGCCTGTACGCACCGCCATTCAATGTGATCATGGCTGATCATTCCCAATCAGTACCCCGTTCCTGCCTTCTCCCCATACCCCCTGACTCCGCTATCCTTAAGAGCTCTATCTAACTCTCTCTTGAATGCATTCAGAGAATTGGCCTCCACTGCCTTCTGAGGCAGAGAATTCCACAGATTCACAACTCTCTGACTGAAAAGGTTTTTCCTCATCTCAGTTCTAAATGGCCTCCCCCTTATTCTTAAACTGTGGCCCCTGGTTCTGGACTCCCCCAACATTGGGAACATGTTTCCTGCCTCTAACGTGTCCAACCCCTTAATAATCTTATACGTTTCGATAAGATCTCCTCTCATCCTTCAAAACCATCACCTGAAGCCTCTGTCTGTGTAGTGAGGAACTGCAGATGCTGGTTTATACCAAGGATAGACACAGAATGCTGGAGTAACTCAGCGGGTCAGGCAGCATCTGTGGAGAACATGGACAGGTGACGTTCCGGGTCGAGACCCTTCTTCAGACACTTCAATCAGGGGAGTGGGACACTGGAGATATGGGAATGTCCAGGAGAAAGCAGAGCCTGCATCAGTAACTCAGGCAAGGTTGAGCCCACAACGGTCCATTGTTGGCTGGGAAGAGGTGATAGCAAAGGAATACGAATGGTGAAATTAGAATCCAGTCTGAAGAAGGGTCTCGACCCCAAACGTCACCCATTCCTTCTCTCCACAGTTGCTGCCTGACCCGCTGAGTTACTCCAGCACTCTGTGAAACGTCACCTATCCATGTTCTCCACAGATGCTGCCTGACCCGCTGAGTTACTCCAGCATTTTGTGTCCATCTTCGGCATTAACCAGCATCTGCAATTCTAGGGGACTCGGGTGGGGGAGGGAAGAGAGAGAGAGGGAAGTAACTGACAGGCCGAGTTCCTCCAGCACTTTGTGTTTTGCTCAAGATTCCTGCATCTGCAATTCCTCTCCTATCCCATCTCCCTTCTGTACGGGTGTCAGGGGTTATGGGGAGAAGGCAGGAGAATGGGGTTAGTAGAGGGAGAGATAGATCAGCCGCGATTGAATGGCGGAGTAGACTTGATGGGCCGAATGGCCTAATTCGTCTCCTATCACTTACAACCTTATGACTCACCAACTGCCCAATGTCAGAAAAACAGATAAAGTTGTCCTTGATTTTTTCCACTGGAGTATGTTCAGTTCAGGGGAGACCTGATAGAAGTTTACAACATTATTAGAGGCCCTCGGATTATCCTTGATCGGACTTTGCTGGCTTTACCTTGCACTGAACACTATTCCCTTATCATGTATCTGTACACTATAAACGGCTCGATTGTAATCATGTATTGACCTTCTGCTGACTGATTACCGGCTTTTCACTGGTAGACGTGACAATAAACACAACTGTAAAACATCAAACACAGAGAGTCAGAAACTTGTCCCCAATGAGAGGTAAACGACTCATGGAGTCACAGAGTGATACAGTGTGGAAACAGGCCCTTCAGCCCAACTTGCCCACACCGGCCAACATGTCCCAGCTACACTAGTCCCACCTGCCTGCGCTTGGTCCATATCCCTCCAAACCTACCCTATCCATGTACCTGTCCAACTGTTTCTTAAACAATGGGATAGTCCCAGCCTCAACTACCTGCTCTGGCAGCTTGTTCCATACACCCACCACCCTCTGTGTGAAAAAGTCACCCCTCAAGATTCCTATTAAATCTTTCCCCCTTCACCTTGGACCTATGTCCTCTGGTCCTCAATTCCCCGACTGGGCAAGAGACTGTGTGCATCTCAGAGTAGGGGGAGATGGGGGGGTTGATGAGTGCACGAGGGGCGGGGGGGGGGGAGCAGGGTGATGGGGGGAATAGTGGGAGTAATGGGCGCTCACTGGGGGAAGAGAGTGGGAGTTTAGTTTAGTTTAGTTTAGAGATACAGCGCGGAAACAGGCCCTTTTGGGCCACCGAGTCCGTGCCGCCCAGCGATCCCCGCACACTAACACTATCCTACACCCACTAGGGACAATCTTTACATTTGCCAAGCCGATTAACCTACAAACCTGTACGTTTTTGGGGTGTGGGAGGAAACAAATGATCTCGGAGAAAACCCACGCAGGTCACGGGGAGAGCGTACAAACTCCGTACAGACGGCGCCTGGGTCTCCGGCGCTGCATTCGCTGTAAGGCAGCAACTCTACCGCTGCACCACCGTGCTTACAATTGCTTACAATTGGAGATTTCAATTCAAAAGTGGGGCGGGGGCGTAATTATAAGGTGGGTGAATTGCACTTGGTATTCTGCTTGCGTAGCTTCCAACCCAACGTGTATCCTGCCCAATTCTCCCTCTAACCCGCCCCAGTCAGTTTGAGGGAGAGTCCCACTCCCAACCCGAAATGTCACTTGTTCTCCCCCCCCCCCACAGTACTACAAAGCACAACTGGCTGGGAACCCACGCGGTTACTGTGAGAACGTGCAAACTCCACACAGACAGCACCGGACAACAACTCAGCATTGTGAGACAGCGGGGGACTAACTCAGCGGGTCAGGCAGCATCTGTGGAGAACATGGACAGGTGACGTTTGGGGTCAGGACCCTTCTTCAGATCTAACCTGTTCTCCACAGATGCTGCCTGACCTGCTGAGTTACTCCAGCACTTTGTGTCATGCATTCATAAGATACAAGAGCAGAATTAGGCCATTCGGCCCATCGAATCTACTCCGCCATTCAATCTTGGCTGATCTATCTCTCCCTCCTAACCACGTTCTCCTGCCTTCTCCCCATAACCCCTGACACCCGCACTAATCAAGCATCTATCTATCTCTGCCTTAAAAATATATCCACTGACTTGGCCTCCACAGCCTTCTGTGGCAATGAATTCCACAGATTCACCACCCTCTGACTAAAGAAATTCCTGCACATCTCCTTCCTAAAGGTATGTGCTTCTATTCTGAGGCTGTGACCTCTGATACTAGATTCTCCCACTAGTGTAAACATCCTCTCCACATCCATCTATCAAAGACTTTCACTATTCGGTAAGTTTCAATGAGGTCCCCCCTCGTCTTTCTCGATTTTATTTGGGCCCAAAACTGCTCACCTTACTCCAAATGTGGTCTGGTTCACACTGAAGGTCACAATGTGTTACTCCAGCACGTTGTGTTATTCAGGTTTGAAAGGTTTAGAGCAAGGGTTCCCAACCTGGGGTAAATATCGCCTACCATTATTGTTATTTAGATTTAGAGATACAGCGCGGAAACAGGCCCTTCGGCCCACCGAGTCCGCGCCGCCCAGCGATCCCCGCTCACTAGCACTATCCCTCACACACTAGGGACAATTTTTACATTTACCCAGTCAATTAACCTACATACCTGCACGTCTTTGGAGTGTGGGAGGAAACCGAAGATCTCGGAGAAAACCCACGCAGGTCACGGGGAGAATGTGCAAACTCCGTGCAGACGGATCGAACCTGAGTCTCCGGCGCTGCATTCGCTGTAAGGCGGCAACTCTACCGCTGCGCCACCGTGCCGCCCTAGAAGAAGTAGTGTAAACTCAGATCACTGAACAAAACAAGGGTGGGGGTAAATTTACTTTTGAAAAGCTGCCAGGGGTAAACGGGACGATAAAGGTCGGGGAACCCCTGGTTTACAGGGATATAGACAATAGACAATAGGTGCAGGAGGAGGCCATTCGGCCCTTCGAGCCAGCACCGCCATTCAATGTGATCATGGCTGATCATTCTCAATCAGTACCCCGTTCCTGCCTTCTCCCCATACCCCCTGACTCCGCTATCCTTAAGAGCTCTATCTAGCTCTCTCTTGAATGCATTCAGAGAATTACCCTCTACTGCCTTGCCTTCTGAGGCAGAGAATTCCACAGATTTACAACTCTCTGACTGAAAAAGTTTTTCCTCATCTCCGTTCTAAATGGCCGACCCCTTATTCTTAAACTGTGGCCCCTGGTTCTGGACTCCCCCAACATTGGGAACATGTTTCCTGCCTCTAACGTGTCCAACCCCTTAATAATCCTATACGTTTTGATATGTGCCAAACGCGGACAGATGGGACTAGTGTAGATGATGGGCGGCATCTTGGTTGGCATAGTCGAGTTGGGCCGAAGGGCCTGTTTCTGTGCTGTATCTCTAAAGTCTACAGTAAAGTAGCTATTCGCACTGCCTTGCACACAGAGTGAGAGACTGCTAGAGATTCCGTGTGCTTTAGTTAAATGCCAGAGTTCCATGCTATTGGCATTAGAGAGTATTATCTCTACCCATGCATTGTATACTTGTATTTATATTCATGCATTTTAAATGTGTATGTTATGTTCTATACTTTGGTAATATAACAATGTATCTTATCGTGCCAATAACGTTTTTTAAATTGAAAAAAAAATTGAGTATCATCTTCTCATTTAACACAAATTTAAGCTGTTAGTGATGCTAAATGCCAATGTATTAGAAGGCACTTTACTGTCTGTTAATCAAACATATCCGAACACAAAGGCATTAATTCCCTTTGTGTACACTGGTTAATGTGTTCTCGCTCTTTGTGTGTGGGCTATAAGGGGGATGAGTGGCTGTGTTCAAGTATATCGGGCAGGGAGTGGAATGAATGAATGAATGAATGAATACGTTTATTGGCCAAGTATATGCGTATACAAGGAATGTGCCTTGGTGCTCCGCTCACAATTGACAACACAAACATACAGTTGACAATTAAGAATAAAGCGTAACCACATCAAAACAATAAGGATACAACATTACGGTCTAAACATGTGGGTGGAAATAAACCAGAGCAAAAAAGAGACTACAGACTTTGGTTATTGAGTAGAACTACCACTCGTGGCCCCTTGTTCTGGACTCCCCCAACATTGGGAACATGTTTCCTGCCTCTAACGTGTCCAACCCCTTAATAATCTTGTGCGTTTCGATAAGATCTCCTCTCATCCTTCTAAATACCAGTGTATACAAGCCTAGTCGTTCAACATGTGACAGTCCCGCCATTCCGGGAATTAACCTAGTAAACCTACGCTGCACGCCCTCAATAGCAAGAATATCCTTCCTCAAATTTGGAGACCAAAACTGCACACAGTACTCCAGGTGTGGTCTCACTAAGGCCCTGTACAACTGCAGAAGGACCTCTTTGCTCCTATACTCAACTCCTCTTGTTATGAAGGCCAACATTCCATTGGCTTTCTTCACTGCCTGCTGTACCTGCATGCTTCCTTTCAGTGACTGATGCACTAGGACACCCAGATCGCGTTGTACGTCCCCTTTTCCCAGTTCATTCCTGCCTTGTTTAGTTTAGTGCTGGACACAGTGCTGGAACAGGCCCTTCGGCCCACAGAGAGTTATGAATCTGTGGAATTCTCTGCATCAGAAGGCAGTGGAGGCTAATTCTCTGAATGCATTCAAGAGGGAGCTGGATAGAGCTCTTAAGGATAGCCGTGTCAGGGGGTATGGGGAGAAGGCAGGAACGGGGTACTGATTGAGAATGATCAGCCGTGATCACATTGAATGGCGGTGCTGGCTCGAAGGGCCGAATGGCCTCCCCCTGCACCTATTGTCTATTGTCTATTGACACGCTGAATGTTACTGTCACAAACTACCAACCACGGGATGTGAGAGGGAACCTATGCCAGTGCAAAGAGAACATGCAAACTCCACAAGTCAGTCTTGCATGTTCCTTGTATCCTTCAATATCCTGTTTCCCCTCTCCCCTGACTCTCAGTCTGAAGAAGGGTCTCGGCCCAAAACGTCACCCATTCCTTCTCTCCAGAGATGCTGCCTGACCCGCTGAGTTACTCCAGCGTTTCGTATCTATCTTTAGTTTAAACCAGCTGAATCTGCAGTTCTTCCTGCACTTAACAATGAGATAATTGGATCATATTTCAGATGTGGAGTGTGGATTGTTTTATTATAGGTTTTATTCAATGTGCAGCACGACTAATAGGAGACAAGTCCGGGGAATTGAATCCTTGGTCTGTAAACTGGATTATTGTATTGACACGTGGAACTTTACTCTATTGATCATGTACAACAGTGAACAGTGAGGGAGGTCATGTAGGAGAGCCTCTGTGGCCTCATGTCCAGCAGCAGCAACAAATCCACTTATGGTTGCATCTTCTCTGCTTTCAAGAGAGAGTTAGATTTAGCTCTTAGGGCTAACGGAATCAAGGGATGTGGGGAGAAAGATTTCCTGCTCTCTCCTGAGATATATCAGGAACGGGGGACTGATTCTGGATAATCAGCCATGATCACATTGAATGACGGTGCTGGCTCGAAGGGCCGAATGGCCTCCTCCCGCACCTATTTTCTATATTTCAATCTGGGCGTCACAAGAGCATTGTTACTGGAACATGACACCACCGTTATTATTAGCCCTGTCAGCAGAATTCCCAAAATATTGATCCAAAAGCAAGAGTTCAAATCTTGCCCTAGGACAGGTAAGAATTTAAATTCAGGTAATTAAAAAATCAAGAAGCTATAAATAAATTAGCTACTGCCTTACAGCGCTAGAGACATGGGCTCGATTCTGACTACAGTTGCTGTCTGTACGGAGTTTGCACGTTCTTCCCGTGACCTGTGTTGGTTTTCTCTGAGATCTTTGGTGTCCTATCGCACTCCAAAGACGTACAGGGTTGTAGGCTAATCGGCTTGGTAAATGTAAATTGTCCCTAGTGGGTGTAGGATAGTGTTTTTGTGTGTGGGGAACGCTGGTCGGCGCGGACTCGATGGGCCGAAGGGCCTGTTTCCGCGCTGTATCTCTAAACTAAACTAAATCTAGTCACTGTAATCGCAACACATTGGGCTCTCTGGAGTCGTTCAACGAAGGACATCTGCCATCATTAACCTGTACGGTCTCTACCCACCCCAGTCATTCTTCCCCCTCCTTTAAAATGTGAATAACTTGAAAAATATAACTCCGATTACAATGAAACTTCTTCCATTAGCACCAAAGGGGTGACGGTGAGTAAGGGGCCTAGAATTGTCGCCCTGTCGTGTACCGTTTTGGCTGTAGTCCAGGAACAAACAAACGAACAAACAAGAGTTTTGGTATATAGATATCTGATAGCAAGCAAAGCAAAGCTATTCACTGTACTTCGACACATGTCACAATAATAAATCTAAACCTAAACCACATAAATCTGGTGTTTGTAAAGAAAACCAGTCTCAGCGATTGTAACCCAGCTTGTTTGACCTGGCCGCTCACAGTAGGACATCAGCTTTTGTTAACCTGTCAGCTCCCAGTGACTCTCTCCCCCCTCCCCCCCCCCCCCTCCCTCCCCCCCTCCCTTTCGTTAACCTGTCAGCTCCCAGTGACCCCCTCCCTCCCCCCCTCCCTCCCCCCCTCCCGTTCGTTAACCTGTCAGCTCCCAGTGACTCTCGACCCACCAATGGAGTTCACTTTTAGTCTGAAAAAGTCCTGACCAAAATATTGCATGTTCATAAGGTCATAAGAAATAGGAGCAGAATTAGGCCATTCGGCCCATCAAGTCTACTCCGCCATTCAATCATGGATGATCCAATAGACAATAGACAGTAGGTGCAGGAGGAGGACATTCGGTCCTTCGAGCCAGCACCGCCATTCAATGTGATCATGGCTGATCATTTTCAATCAGTACCCCGTTCCTGCCTTCTCCCCATACCCCCTGACTCCGCTATCCTTAAGAGCTCTATCTTGCTCCCTCTTGATCCATCTCTCCCTCCTAACCCCATTCTCCTGCCTTCTCCCCATAACCCCTGACACCCGCACTTGTAGTGGCCTGGCGGAGGGAGGCCAGAGAAAAGGCAAGACGCCAGGCAGTTTAAGGTAAGGTTCTTTATTAGGCTGTGAGCTCCTGCTCACAGCTTAGTCCACCTAGGGATGAGCCACGCCTCCCAACGGGCTGGCTTTTAACCCCTTACACCTGTCCGTCACGTAACGAGGGGGCTGACCC
Source organism: Rhinoraja longicauda (assembly GCF_053455715.1). Taxonomy (NCBI): domain Eukaryota; kingdom Metazoa; phylum Chordata; class Chondrichthyes; order Rajiformes; family Arhynchobatidae; genus Rhinoraja; species Rhinoraja longicauda. The sequence continues at coordinate 80,857,619 of NC_135958.1, forward strand.
AAGAAGTGGCCTGATCCCCCGGGACCGCCACACACTAATCAAAAAAATCTATCTATCTGTCTTAAAAATATCCACTGACGGCCTCCACAGCTTTCTGTGACCAGGAATTCCACAGATTCACCACCCTCTTACTACAGAAGAGGAGGCAGGAAGGGGAGGGGGTGGGTGGAGTTGGGGGATTGAGGCAGGAGGGGTGATATCAGCGTGGACATTACCTCTGCTGGGAGGGTGTGTGGACCTCGATGCTGCTGTGGTGTTAGACGAGTGGAGAATAGCGTCTGATTACTGCTTGTTGAGAGCGGACTGCTGAGTGTTGCTGATAATAACGTGAATGATGGAAGACCCAAGGCAGTGAAGCTAAGCACCCAATTTGATAATTTTCTTCGAATGCAATGTTCAAAAAGAGCAAAACTGCACATTAGCGATTAACTGAGCAGGGATATACATCCCCAAAGGGCGTAATGCTCCACAGCATGGCAATTAGGGTTGGCTTTTATTGCTCTTGTTCAACCACTTGTTATTTTCTCCTTACTTCACACCTTTCAAACCGCTGGCCAAGACTGACAAACTCTGTTTACTATTCAGAGGCCAATAAATTCCATCCCAGTCTGAAGAAGGGTCTCGACCCCAGTCTCAAGAAGGGTCTCGACCCCCAGTCTGAAGAAGGGTCTCGACCCCCAGTCTGAAGAAGGGTCTCGGACCCCAGTCTGAAGAAGAGTCTCAACCCCAGTCTGAAGAAGGGTCTCGACCCCCAGTCTGAAGAAGGGTCTCGGACCCCAGTCTGAAGAAGAGTCTCAACCCCAGTCTGAAGAAGGGTCTCGATCCCCAGTCTGAAGAAGGGTCTCAACCCCAGTCTGAAGAAGAGTCTCAACCCCAGTCTGAAGAAGGGTCTCGACCCCCAGTCTGAAGAAGGGTCTCAACCCCAGTCTGAAGAAGGGTCTCGACCTGAAACGTCACCCATTCCCTCTCTCCTGAGATGCTGCCTGACCTGCTGAGTTACTCCAACATTTTATATAAATAAATACCATCGATTTGTACCAGCATCTGCAGTTATTTCCTTACATCCCCCTACCCACAGAGTCACACAGCGTAGAAACATTAACACCACAGTGGTTACACTATATAATGCACTCGGGTATTTTTCCCTAGGTACTACCTGACAGAGTTATGTAGTGTGACCCAACTCCTGCGTGCCAAGTAAGATGCCTCATCTGAGCGAGTCCCATTTACCTGTTTGTGCCGTCTATACACTAAAACTCTCGTTTGTTTGTTTGTTTGTTCCTGAACTACAGCCAAAACGGTACTGGTCAGCGCGACCATTCTAGGCCCATCTTACTCTCCGTCGTCCCTTTGGTGCCAATGGAAGACGTTTCATTCAAATCGGTGTTATATTTTTTAAGTTATTCACATTTTAAAGTTTAAATCTATCTCCTAGGGAGGGAGGGAGGAAGGCGGGAGGGGGAGATGTGGGGGAGGGGGATGGTGGAGGGGAAGAGGGGAGGAGAAGGGGAGGGGGAGGGGAAGGAGTGAGGGATGGGGAGAAGGGGAGGGAGGGGGAGGAAGTGGGGAGAGGGAGGGGAGGGAGGAGGGAGCGGAGGGGGAGGGGGACGGTGGAGGGGAAGGGGAGGGGAAAGGGAGGGGAGGGGGAGGGGGAGGGGAAGGGGAGGGGGAGGGGGGATGGGGAGGGGAGGAAGGGGGAGGAAGGGGGAGAGGGAGGAAGGGGGAGGAAGGGGGAGAGGGAGAGGGAGGGGGGAGTTGGGGGGTGGGAGGGGGGGGGAGAGGGTGCTGCAACAATGCTGGAGAGGTTTGGGCCCAACGGGTCCACTTGGTCTAGTATCCTTCTAAACCTTTCCTATTCACGTACCTGTGGAAACCTCCTTATCTCCTTTAGACAATAGACAATAGACAATAGGTTCAGGAGGAGGCCATTCGGCCCTTCGAGCCAGCACCGCCATTCAATGTGATCATGGCTGATCATTCTCAATCAGTACCCCGTTCCTGCTTTCTCCCCTTTCTACAAGAACACCCTTTAATTCTGAGGCAGTGAGTTCCACTGGTTAACACACCTGGATGTGTGAGCTACAGACTGTGTTGTCTCCTTCACTGCTCGGGCTGGGAGGGAGGGGGGTTGGATATCAAACACGTTGAGTATCTGCCAGATGGCTGTTGTGACTGGAGATGGGCTGGATTGATCGGTGGCAGCTTCTGTTCCCAGCCCACAGGTGTGCAGAAACATGGCATGGTACATGGAACCGGCCAAGACAACCTGGCAAAGCCCGGCTCACTGCCCACCATCTGGCGCTGCTCCACAACATCATTTATTTATTAATTGAATCCACGCTCCCACCCACATTCGGCAGGGGATCGGTTCCCCACTCTACCTCACAGTGACAGACAATTGTCCCAGCTCTGGTGTGCATTGTTTTAACATTGCGAGAGTCTCATTATTTAAGATTACTGGGGCCAGGGTTTAACTGGCAGACGCATGGACCAGTTTAGGTAAATCAGCAAATGGCCATTCAACACAAACCTGCTCGTTAGAAAACCTTGCCACTCCTGGGCATCTGTAACTCTATATATAAATCCTCCTCAAACCTTTGATCACATCCCAGCATGGAACTCACTAATAGAACTGGACGGTTTAAAATATAAATCCTCAAATCCCTCTGTTAGATTCCAGCCAGCACTGCACTCCTGGGTATCTTGATTCTATATATAAACCCCACTGAACTCCTGGATTAGATTCCACCCTGGATATGGAAGGTACAGCAGTACAGCACACGCACAGACTCTGGTCCACAATGTCTGTGGCGAACATGATGCCAAGATAAATTAATCCCCCCAGCCAGGACATAATCCAAATCCCTCCATGCCCTGCATCCCCATGTGCCAATCTACAAGCCTCTTAAATGCCCCCTGTTTTATCTGCCTCCACCAGCACCCTTGGCAGCATGTTCTAGGCTCCCACCACCCTCTGCACACAACTCCTTTAAATTCTGCCCCTCTCATCCTAAAGGAGTGGCCTCTAGTCATTGACCCCAGGGAAGATGGTTCTGACTGTCTATCCCATTTATGCCTCTCATAAAATTTTATCAGGTCTCCCCTCAATCTCTGACAATCCATGTCTACCCAACCTCTCCTCACAGCTAATGCCCTCTAATCTATACAGTATTCTTCAGTCTGAAGAAGGGTCTCGACCCCAAACGTCACCCATTCCTTCTCCCCTGAGATGCTGCCTGACCTGCTGAGTTACTCCACCTTTTTGTGAATAAATACCTTCGATTTGTACCAGCGCCTGCAGTTATTTTCTTACAGTATTCGATTAAATCTCCTGCACCCTTTCCAAAGTCTCTATACTGTATCTGTGATTCTTTCTATAAGCCTCCTAAACTCCACTACTAAATCCCAGCTTGTAATTCACTCTGATATTTGCGATTCAATATATGTATAAACCATCATCACACAATTAGATCAGCCTGTAACTCATATAGTTTAGTTTAGTTTAGAGATACAGCGCGGAAACAGGCCCTTCGGCCCACCGAGTCCGTGCCGCCCAGCGATCCCCGCACACTAACACTATCCCACACACACTAGGGACAATTTGAAGAAGGGTCTCGACCTGAAACGTCACCCATTCCTTCTCTCCAGAGATGCTGCCTGACCCGCTGAGTTACTCCAGCATTTTGTGTCTACATTCGATTTAAACCGGCATCTGCAGTTTTTTTCCCCTACAGGGACAATTTGCACACACACCAACCCAATTAACCTACATACCTGCACGTCTTTGGAGTGTGGGAGGAAACCGAAGATCACGGAGAAAACCCACGCAGGTCACGGGGAGAACGTACAAACTCCGTACAGACAGCGCCCGTGGTCGGGATCGAACCCGGGTTTCTGGCGCTGCAAGTGCTGTAAGGCAGCAACTCTACCGCTGAGCCACCGTGCCTTCTGGGTCTCTGCAGCTCTACATAGAAACCTCTTTAACCCTCATTTAGATCCCAGCTTGTAGGTCACACTTGGGGATCAATCATTTTATATATAACCAACCCCCTAAGATTCCAGTATATGGAATATCACTCACAGATATGGGTTGTGAGGATGAGTGGGCTGTCCTGAGGTTAGGATCGACTGGAGAAAGCATAGATCATAAGGTCATAAGTGATAGGAGCAGAATGAGGCCATTCAGCCCATCAAGTCTACTCCGCCATTCAATCATGGCTGATCTATCTCTCCCTCCTAACCCCATTCTCCTGCCTTCTCCCCATAACCCCTGACACCCGCACAGAGTGACCAGATGCTCCAAATGCTACCTGACCAATGTCCCTTAAAGCTGCACGTATACATTCCTCTCTCCTTATCTCACACACTTTTATCTGCTTGTTTTCTCTCGTCTCTCACACATCTGCCCCCTCATCTGTTAACATAGTGTCAGTCTGAAGAAGGGTCCCGACCCGAAATATCACAGATCCATGTTCTCCAGAGATGCTGCCTGACCCGCTGAGTTACCTGCACGTTGGCGCAGCGGTAGAGTTGCCGACCTTACAGCGAATGCAGCGCCGGAGACTCAGGTTCGATCCTGACTACGGGCGCCGTCTGTACGGAGTTTGTACGTTCTCCCCGTGACCTGCGTGGGTTTTCTCTGAGATCTTCGGTTTCCTCCCACACTCCAAAGACGTGCAGGTATGTAGGTTAATTGACTGGGTAAATGTAAAAATTGTCCCTAGTGTGTGTAGGATAGTGTTAGTGTGCGAGGATCGCTGGGCGGCGCGGACTCGGTGGGCCGAAGGGCCTGTTTCCGCGCTGTATCTCTAAAAAAATTTTAAAAATCTAATCAAGAATCTATTTACTGTATCTCTGTCTTAAATATGTCCACTGACTTGTGGCCTCCACAGCCGTCTGTGGCAAAGAATCCCACAGATTCACCACCCTCTGACTAAAGAAATTCCTTCTCATCTTTCTAAAGGAACATCCTTTAATTCTGAGGCTGTGCCCTCTGGTCCTAGACTCTCCCACTAGTGGAAACATCCTCTCCACATCCACTCTATCCAGGCCGCTCACTATTCTGTACGTTTCGATGAGGTCCCACTTCATTTTTCTCAAGCAGAGAGGCATTGGCTATGTGTTGCTCCCTGATGCTGGCTCTTATGGTGAAATGTAAATTCACACCCTGCTCTCTCAGAGATGAAGGCGTTCCCTTGGCTAACAGTGTAGAGCCAGCAATTTATAGTGTAGGAAAGAACTGCAGATACTGCTTTACACTGAAGATGGGCACAGAATGCTGCAACTCAGCGGGACAGGCAGCATCTGTGGAGAGCAGGAGTGGGTGACGTTTCTGGTCCAGATCCTTCTTCAGACTGATGAAGGGGAGAGAGGGCCACAGAGATATGGACGTAACCAAGTAACCCCTGCTTTCCCTCTCTCTCTCCAACCCTCCCCCATCCTAGTTCCTCGACCAGTTTGACTGCCCTCCTGATTACATTTATCTTTGTATGCCTCGTTATCAGCTTCCCCCAGCTAACGACGATCTATTCTACGTTTTCCTTGAGGCTCGTCCCCTTTGACCTGTCAGCTTCACACCTTACCCTTCCATATCTCTGTGTCTCCCTCTCCCCTGACTCTCAGTCTGAAGACCCGAAACGTCACCCATCCCTTCTCTCCAGAGATGCTGCCTGACCCGCTGAGTTACTCCAGCTTTTTGTGTCTATCTTGGGTTTAAACCAGCCTTCTTGCACAAATTCGGTGGAAAGCGCAGGTAACAGGAGGTGGATCTGGAATTACCAGATGATTGAAACTCTGGGGGAATGTTGAAAATGCTCCAGTCCTCTGGAGAAGGCAGCCTCTGGAGTCTCGCGGACTGCACCAGGGAATTTACAGGGTGGTGGAAGGTCAGCACAGATGCCACAGTGCAAACACAGCAGAGGATTCAAGGGAGTCTCACAGCAGTGATTCTACCTACCGCAGCGCAGCAATAAACAAGCCTTCAGCCCACTGAGTCTGCACCCAGCATCACGCCAATTTAAACTAATCCCACCAGCCTCCACAGGATCTATATCCCTCCGCTCCCTACCTAAACGATTCTCAAATGCTGCTATAATATCAGCTTGCCTCACACTTCCCCAGCAGTGCGTTCACGGCACCCACCACTCATAGAAACATAGAAAAAACAAGTGCAGGAGGAGGCCATTCGGCCCTTCGAGCCAGCACCGCCAATCAATATGATCATCCAAAATCAGTACTCCGTTCCTGCTTGTTAAGGGTCGAGACCCTTCTTCAGACTCGACCCAAAACGTCACCCATTCCTTCTCTCCAGAGATGTTGCCTGTCCCGCTGAGTTACTCCAGCGTTTTGTGTCTATCCCAACCCAAGATGTTACATATCCAAAGACGTACAGGTATGTAGGTTAATTGGCTGGGCAAATGTTTTTTTTTAAATTGTCCCTAGTGTGTGTTAGTGTGCGGGGATCGCTGGGCGGTGCGGACCCGGTGGGCCGAAGGGCCTGTTTCTGCACTGTATCTCTAAATCTAAAAAATCTAAAAATATCGATTCCCTCCATGGATGCTGCCTGACCCGCTGAGTTACTCCAGCACTCTGTGTCTATCCTAACCCAGGATGTTACATATTGATTCCCTCCATAGATGCTGCCTGACCCGCTGAGTTACTCCAGCACTCTGTGTCTATCCTAACCCAGGATGTTACATATTGATTCCCTCCATAGATGCTGCCTGACCCGCTGAGTTACTCCAGCACTCTGTGTCTATCCCAACCCAGGATGTTACATATTGATTCCCTCCATAGATGCTGCCTGACCCGCTGAGTTACTCCAGCACTCTGTGTCTATCCTAACCCAGGATGTTACATATTGATTCCCTCCATAGATGCTGCCTGACCCGCTGAGTTACTCTAGCACTCTGTGTCTATCCCAACCCAGGATGTTACATATTGATTCCCTCCATAGATGCTGCCTGACCCGCTGAGTTACTCCAGCACTCTGTGTCTATCCTAACCCAGGATGTTACATATTGATTCCCTCCATAGATGCTGCCCGACCCGCTGAGTTACTCCAGCACTCTGTGTCTATCCCAACCCAGGATGTTACATATTGATTCCCTCCATAGATGCTGCCCGACCCGCATCTCTTTGCATCTTGCTCACAAAGAGATGACTGATACCGAATGAGAACTCTAGAACCTGAATGTGTGGCGTACAACATTGAGTCCAGCTGGGGCTTGAGTGCTCCCAGCAGTTATATTTTACATTTCCAGCATCTGCAATTCTTTGACTTTAATTCTCTTCCATCAGAACCGAGTTTAAGCTGACAGCTTTATTTAAATTTGGGATGTGCTGATAGGTTATAGATGGTATTAACTTAATGATTTTACAGTGAGAATTTTTATTCATGAAAATCTTGCAACGTGAGTGTTTGGGATTTTCGGAAGAAAGATAATGTGAAACTAAACCCTGCAAGAAAACATTGCTGCCCACATCTCCCCCTTCCCTTCACCAACACTGTATCTCTCCTGATCTTGTGTGGGCAAATTTCCTTTTGGTGTCTCTCCCACCTCAACACTTGCTTCAAGGTCTCTCTCCCTGGCTGACCTATGCCTTCCACACCAGGTAAACACTGCTATAAAAATTGATGCAATGTTTCCTGTGCTCATATGTCTTCCCTGAGGCGCATTAATATGTACATTCCAACCTCATCAATCACAGCGTGCAGTCAAAGTGCTTTCTGCACTGCATTTGCAAACACTAGAAATAGAGGGACATTATTAAATAAATCTCCTTACCTAGAGGAAGGAGCTTAGATATTTGTTAAATATTTATAGAGAGGAGATCACTGATATTAAATTTCACAAGCAGTTTCTTTTGCTATTTTGGAAGCTGATTTTCCCATCCAACTCAAGTCAATCAGTGTCGTCTGACCCTCCCACCACATCACAGCAGATCATTGCAGGCATCCATTATCATGCTGGCAGGAACCATGCACACAAACTCAATTTGACAAAGAGAGAGAGAGAGAGAGAGAGAGAGAAACAGATAGTCACGGAGTGATACAGCGTGGAAACAGGCCCTTCGGCCCAACTTGCCCATACCGGCCAACATGTCCCAACCACACCAGTCCCACCTGCCTGCGCTTGGTCCATATCCCTCCAAACCTGTCCTATCCATGTACCTGTCTAACTGTTTCTTAAACGTGGGATAGTCCCAGCCTCAACAGCTTGTTCCATACACCCACCACCCTTTGTGTGAAAATGTTACCCCTCAGATTCCTATTAAATCTTTTCCCCTTCACCTTGAACCTTTGTCCTCTGGTCCTCGATTCCCCTACTCTGGGCAAGAGACTCTGTGCATCTACCCCGATCTATTCCTCTCATGATTTTATACACCTCTATAAAATCACCCCTCATCCTCCTGCGCTCCAAGGAATAGAGTCCCAGCCTACTCAACTTCTCCCGATAGCTCACACCCTCTAGTCCTGGCAACTTCCTCGTAAATCTTCTCCGTACCCTTTCCAGTTAGACAACATCTTTCCTATAACATGCTGCCCAGAACTGAACATAAATGCGGCCTCACCAACGTCTTATATACTGTACAGTAACTGCAACATGACCTCCCATAGTGAGAGATAGAGAAAGATAGAGAGATAGAGAGAGGGGGAGAGAAAGAGAAAAAAAAGGCAGAGGGGGAAAAAAGGAAACGGAGAAAGAAAAATCACAACATATGTAGATAGAGAGGTATAGGAAAAAAACTGCAGATGCTGATTTAAATTGAAGGTGGACACACATTGCTGGAGTAACTCAGCGGGTCAGGCAACATTTCGGGAGAGAAGGAATGGGTGACATTTTGGGTCAAGACCCTTCTTCAGTCTGAAGAAACGTCACCCATTCCTTCTCTCCCGAGATGCTGCCTGACCTGCTGAGTTACTCCAGCAATTTGCGTTTACCTGAGATAGTTAAATGATATGCTTGCCTTCATCGGTGGGGGCATTGAATATAAGAGTCAGGAAGTCTGCACGGTGGCGCAGCGGTAGAGTTGCTGCCTTACAGCGAATGCAGCGCCGGAGACTCAGGTTCGATCCTGACTACGGGCGCCGTCTGTACGGAGTTTGTACGTTCTCCCCGTGACCTGCGTGGGTTTTCTCCGAGATTATTCGGTTTCCTCCCACACTCCAAAGACGTGCAGGTTTGTAGGTTAATTGGCTGGGTAAATGTAAAAAAGGGTGAAGAAGGGTCTCGACCCGAAACGTCACCCATTCCTTCTCTCCCGAGATGCTGCCTGACCCGCTGAGTTAATTCCAGCATTTTGTGAATAAATACCTTTGATTTGTACCAGCATCTGCAGTTATTTTCTTATATATTGTCTATTGTCTATTGTCTATCCCTTATGACATGACCTCCAGTTCAATGAGCTGGTCTGTATACTGTGTGTACCATGAGTTGCCTCTTTCTCCATCTGTCCCAATATTCCTTTATGTGGCTCAGTCTCAGTTATTTATCCCAGTGTCACATTGCAGCTGTATAAAACTCTAGTTAGGCTGCATTTGGAGTAGTGGCCCATTACAGGAAGGGTGAGGAGGCCTTATGGGGGGAGGGGGGATGGGGGGGATGGGGGGATGGGGGGATTACAGATAACATTCACTAGGACACATTGCCTTGATTAGACAGTGTTAGTGATAAGGAGAGTATGAACAAACTTGGATCACTTTCTCTGGGGCATCAGACATTGAGGGGATAGACACAAGAAGCTGGAGTAACTCAGCGGGTCAGGCAGCATCTGTGGAGAACATGGATAGGTGACGTTTCACAGAGTGCTGGAGTAACTCAGCGGGTCAGGCAGCATCTCTAGAGAAAAAGAACAGGTGACGTTTTGGGTCAAGACCCTTCTTCAGATCCATGGGTGTGAAGCAGGGTCTCGACCCGAAACGTCAGCCATTCCTTTCCTTCAGAGATGCTGCCTGACCCGCTGAGTTACTCTAGCTTTTTGTGTCTATCTTCGATGCAAACCAGCATCTGCAGTTCCTTCCTACACAGAGACTGGGGAGAGACCTGCTAAACAGATGAGAGTCAAAGGTAGTTCATAAGTTCATGATCATAGGTGATAGGAGCAGAATTAGGCCATTCGGCCCATCATGTCGGCTCCGTCATTCAATCACGGCTGATCTATCCCTCCCTCCTCACCCCATTCTCCTGCCTTCTCCCCATCACCCCTGACTCCCGCACTGATCAAGGATCTGTCTATCTCTGCCTTTAAATATATCCACTGACTTGTGGCCTCCACAGCCGTCTGTGGCAAAGAGTCCCACAGATTCACCGCCATTCATAAAGTGTATAATCGAGTCTTTCACCCAGAATGGGAATGTTAAACACTAAAGGGCATAGATATAAGGTACATTGGCCCTTACAATTCAACAAATCCAGAGTGAACGCGTTCTGCAGTTAACCTTTGCAGCCCTGCCTCAGCCTGATATTTATTGGTGTTCATTTTTCCTGCTACCTTCTCCGGGCCAATACACATCCATTAAAGCCCTAAAAACTATTTTCCTTGTGTCACAAGCTTCCCTCAGCCAGTGATAACTGGCAGCATCTTCAGGCTGGACACTAGAGTCGGGAGTCAGAGCCAGGCAATAATCCGCCTGATATTTGCCTGTAACCTCTTGGCACTCCCCACGTTAAATTACACTCCGTAAATCACCAGCAGAACAGTTCCTGTCACAACTCAGAAAAGGCAGCTTGGTTCCTGCCAAAACGAGTGGGATTACTACCCAAGGTTGTGTTCTCCGAAAGGTTTGTGTTTTCTTACGGAGCTGAGAGTCGGTGCAATATTTATTGCCCCTCACACCGAGGCCCGGGCCAGGCGAGGGAGGATCACAGGTGTGTGTGACCGAGACACAGGTGAACCAGCTCCAGGAAGGATGACAGATTTCCGTGCCTGATGTGCATTAGTGATCCAGATGGGTCTTTATGATAAACTGATTGCTTCATGGTGGTCATTACTGAAAGGAGCACTTTACATCCGATTTAAGTGAATTTAAATTTCCCCAGCTGCTGTGGAGGGACGTGAACTCATGGCTTTGGGAACTGCCCTACTGCCCTGACCTTCAGCCGAAGCTACCGACTGACACTGAACGAGCCAGGAAGCAACTTGCAAGTCACAACAGTTAAGGTAGACACAAAGTGCTGGAGTAACTCAGCGGGACAGGCAGCATCTCTGGAGAGATCCACAAAGACTCTTCACACCCCTGCAACAGTCTGTTAGAACTCCTTCCATCGGGCAGACGATACAAGGCCTTCTACGCCCGCACCTCCAGACTCAGGAACAGCTTCATCCCCAGGGCCATGGCTGCTATGAACCGGCCCTGCTGAGCCGGATGGTCACATCGCACAGTGAACCGGCACAGATCTACTTGCACTTTATTCTGTTTAAAACTGTTCTAATTTGTTTCATTGGGTTGTTTAAATTAATACTGATTAGCTAATTAAATTATTGCATCTTATGGGAGGTGCATTCCCAATCTCGTTGTGCCCCTGTACAATGACAATAAAGATAGATTGTATTGTATTGTATTGAGAAGGAATGGGTGACGTTTCAGGTCGAGGCCCTTCAGCAGACTGAAGAAGGGTCTTGACCCAAAATGTCACCCGTTCCTTCTCTCCAGAGATGCTGCCTGTCCCGCTGAGTTATTCCAGTGTTTTGTGTCTATCTTTGGTGTAAACCAGCTTCTGCAGTTCATATCATATCAGTTCCCTCACCTGAGTTCCTCCTGGAACCGCTACCCCACAGCGCCAGGGAACTGGGTTCGATCCTGACCTCAGCGGCTGTCTGTGTGGAGTTTGTACGTTCTCCCTGCGACTGCGTGGGTTTTCTCCAGGTGCTCCAGTTTCCTCCCACATCCCAAAGACATGCGGATTTGTCGGTTAACTGGCTCTCTGGTGTAGGATGAGAAAGTGGGATGGCATAGAATATAACACAGGTGAAGTTTCAGTTGGCGATCCTTCTTCAGACTGTTGTCTTGGTGTAGAGAAGTAGAAGAGAAGTACGCTGTATGACTCCATGACTCCATGACTCCATGACTCTATGTTCCATGACTCCATGGTCCTATCACTCCCCAGTGCATTGTCCGATATTCACCATGTAATCAACACCAAGAATACAAAGCCTTTAGCCATTACCACAGTGTTGTTTGGACATCTTGCTTAATCTCTGTTTCCTACATTCATCGCAATGATTGCAGATCAAAAGGGGACATAAGGAACTACAGATTCTGGTTTGCCAAAAAAAGACACAAAGTGCTGGAGCAACTCAGCGGGTCAGGCAGATTCCCTATAGGAGATGATGTACATAGCGATACATTTTCGGGTTGGGACCCCTAGTCTAAAGAAGGTCCCTGACCCAAAACCTCACCGATCCATGTTCTCCACAGATGCTGCCTGACCCACTGAGTTACTCCAGCACTCTGGGAAACGTCACCTATCCATGTTCTCCAGAGATGCTGCCTGACCCACTGAGTTACTCCAGCACTCTGGGAAACGTCACCTATCCATGTTCTCCACAGATGCTGCCTGACCCGCTGAGTTACTCCAGCATTCTGTGCCAATGCTCCATTCACAGCATTATAAAAACACCAAATCATCTGAAAGACGTGTATAAAATCCCACGAGCAATAGATCGGGTAGATGCACAGAGTCTCTTGCCCAGAGTCGAGGAATCGAGGACCAGAGGACATAGATTTAAGGTGAAGGGGAAAAGATTTAATAGGAATCTGAGGGGTAACTTTCTCACACAAAGGGTGGTGGGTGTATGGAACAAGCTGCCAGAGGAGGTAGTTGAGGCTGGGACTATCCTAGCGTTTAAGAAACATTTTGACAGGTACATGGACAGGACAGGTTTGGAGGGATATGGACCAAATGCCGGCAGGTGGGACTAGTGTAGCTGGGACATGTTGGGCGGTGTGGGCAAGTTGGGCCGAAGGGCCTGTTTCCACGCTGTATCACTCTATGACTCTATAGTTCTATGACTCTATGACTTGACAGAAATGTACTCCTAGTGATTAGACACCTGAGTGTGTTCTTGGCAGTACGACTTCTGTTTCAGTTCCTCTTGAATATTTTCACTCTTTCAGCAATCAAATGATATCATCTGTGAACAAGTGAATGGGAAAACCAAGTTATGCACTGCAGTTCAGCAAGAATCTTATTCCATTTAACATTGCAACAATTGGAATCAAAGGCAATTATCGCCATCCTTTCTCCAGTTCCCTCAACAGTCCCGCATCAAGACAGCTTTAATACAGAAATATGTATACACTAGCTATGCAGAATAGCAATGTGGCTAATTCCTTTTGATAAATTGGAAAGTTATTGAGCTAGAACATTTTCATTGCAAGCAGTCGAATTGGCTGCGATATCCAGCCTCTGGTACATTACAATTTTGGATTTATTAGGCTGTTTATGTTGGAGATTGTTCTCTTAAAAAAAAAAGTATGTATTGATTAACGCGGCAAAGGCCGAGAGTGACAGGCCAGTGGCACGGCCCTGTGTTGCTGGAGTGAGTAACCTTGCTCAGTCGTTGAAGGATTATCCTGTTCATTCCCACTCCACTTTGATTTGAAGTGTCGTTTTTCACATCACCTCAGTGCGTGGAACAATGTAACTGACAAATTAATGACTGCAGCGTGCGGAAATTATGGATGTGTTTTTGTTTAAGTCCATATATTAGCTTGCCTGACTCTGCGAATATGGAGAGGCGATCTGTCAGGAGGTTTTGTTTTTTGTTGCCTTGTGGTGCGCTCGGAAGCAAACATTTACGCAGGTTGACAGGTTTCAAGTGACCTCTTGCCCATGACGCCCTCTCCTTCCCTCTCCACAGGTGCCAGACGGAACTGGCCCCGTGCCCAGCTTTGTCACCTTGGCATCGAGTGGCTGATAGACCGGAGTGTGGAGGATGGAGGAGAGTGGAGGGACCATATGTGGGAATGATGTGCAGATTGGCAGCGCCCGCAATGGGTTCCACCGGCTGATTTATTTACATTTAGAGATACAGCGCAGAAACAGGCCCTTCAGCCCACCGGGTCCGCGCCGACCAGCGATCCCCGCGCATTAACACTATCCTACACACACTAGGGACAATTTTTACATTTACACCAAGCCAATTAACCTACAAACCTGCACGTCTTTGGAGTGTGGGAGGAAACCGAAGATCTCGGAGAAAGCCCACGCAGGTCACGGGGAGAACGTACAAACTCCGTACAGATGGCGCCCGTAGTCGGGATCGAACCTGAGTCTCCGGCGCTGCATTCGCTGTAAGGCGGCAACTCTACCGCTGCGCCACCGCGCCGTTCTCAGCTCATAAGTTCATAAGTGATAGGAACAGAATTAGGCCATTCGGCCCAAGTCTAGTCCGCCATTCAATCATGGTTGGTCTATTTTTCCCTCTTAACCCCATTCTCCTGCCTTCTCCCCATAACCCCTGACACCCAGGAGTTACTAATCAGGAATCTATCTATCTCTACCTTAAAAATATCCACTGACTTGTGGCCTCCACAGCCGTCTGTGGCAATGAACTGCACAGAATCACCACCCTTCTCGAACTGCTCTGTTCTCTCTACCGTTCCAATTCAGTCACGACAGCTGTAAGAGAGAAGGCCAGCAAACCCTTCATCTTAAGCAGTAGCAGGAATGACAAGAAACATCGGGTACAGCAGATGTTGCAACCTTGTGTGGAACACAAGGCCTTGGAGTAACGCAGCAGGTCAGGCAGCATTCCTGAAGAACATGGACAGATAATGGACAGGTGTCCATTACGAGGATGTTGCCAGGACTAGAGGGTGTGAGCTACAGGGAGAGGTTGAGCAGGCTGGGTCTCTATTCCATGGAGCGCAGGAGGATGAGGGGAGCTCTTATAGAGGTGGACAAAATCATGAGAGGAATAGATCGGGTAGATGCACAGAGTCTCTTGCCCAGAGTAGGGGAATCGAGGTCCAGAGGACATAGGTTCAAGGTGAAGGGGAAAAGATTTAATAGTAATCTGAGGTGTAACTTTTACACAAAAAAGGGTGGTGGGTGTATGGAACGAGCTGCCAGAGGAGGTAGTTGAGGCAGGGACTGTAACGACATTTAATAAACATTTAGACAGGTACATGGATAGGACAGGTTTGGAGGGATATAGGCCAAGCGCAGGCAGGTGGGGCTAATGTAGATGGGACATGTTGGCCGGTGTGGGCAAGTTGGGCCGAATGGCCTGTTTCCACACTGCATCACTCCATTACTCTCTCCTGAGATGCTGCCTGACCTGCTGAGTTACTCCAGCATTTTGTGAATAAATACCTATGACTCTCGATGTGGTTTTGGGTCAGAAACCTTCTTCAGACTGGACAACCTGCCTTCCATGATGGGATACACCTCATTCCTCTCTGCACGTCAGGGAGAGTTGATGTTTGAGGTCTGGGACAAGGGTTATGAGGAGGCAACTCAGTGCTAAAGGTGCAAACATTAAATAACTGGTTGTTCCCCTGCGCTCTGCCCATTTCTCATTATGTATGCAACGTGCTCCTTTAAATCGACAGGAACAGTCTTTTAAAATAGCATTGCAGTGGAATTCTGAACAGGTCGACATTATTCAGCAGAAGACATTTTTGCTTAGAACTGGATTTCCATAAAGAGCAAAATACCTTCTGAAATCTTTGCCAGGTGCCTTTATAAATCAAAGGTGTCAGAGCTCAACCCATGCTCTCACTGGGGTACAGACACCCACACACACACTGACCCACACACACTGACCCACACACACACACACTGACCCACACACACACTGACCCACACACACACACACACTGACCCACACACACACTGACCCACACACACTGACACACACACACACTGACCCACACACTGACCCACACACACACTGACCCACACACACACACTGACCCACACACACACTGACCCACACACACTGACACACACACACTGACCCACACACACACACACACTGACCCACACACACACTGACCCACACACACACACTGACCCACATACACACTGACCCACACACACTGACACACACACACTGACCCACACACACACTGACCCACACACACTGACACACACACACTGACCCACACACACTGACACACACACACTGACACACACACACACACACTGACCCACACACACTGACCCACACACACTGACCCACACACACACACTGACCCACACACACACTGACCCACACACACACTAACCCACACACTGACCCACACACACACTGACCCACACACACACTGACCCTCACACACACAGACCCACACACACACTGACCCACACACACACACACACACACTGACCCACACACACACTGCCCCACCCACACACACTGACCCACACACACACTGACCCACACACACTGACCCACACACACACTGACCCACACACACACACTGACCCACACACACACTGACCCACACACACTGACACACACACTGACCCACACACACACACACTGACCCACACACACTGACCCACACACACACACTGACCCACATACACACTGACCCACACACACTGACACACACACACTGACCCACACACACACTGACCCACACACACTGACACACACACACTGACCCACACACACTGACACACACACACTGACACACACACACACACTGACCCACACACACTGACCCACACACACACTGACCCACACACACACACTGACCCACACACACACTGACCCACACACACACTAACCCACACACTGACCCACACACACACACTGACCCACACACACACTGACCCTCACACACACAGACCCACACACACACTGACCCACACACACACACACACACACACACACACACACACACTGACCCCCCCCCACACACACACACACACACACACACTGACCCACACACACACACTGACCCACACACACACTGACCCTCACACTGACCCACACACACTGACCCCCACACACACACCCACACACACACACTGACCTACACACACTGACCCACACACACACTGACCCACACACACACTGACCCACACACACACACACACACTGACCCACACACACTGACCCACAGACACTGACCCACACACGCTGACCCACACACACGCTGACCCACACACGCTGACCCACACACACACTGACCCACACACACACTGACCCACACACGCTGACCCACACACACACTGACCCACACACACACTGACCCTCACTGGGATTTAACATAATGGCTACTGCCATTTTTAGGAATAGCTGCATCTCTCCAATAATGGGACAACGGATTGGGAAGCTTCCCAGTGGGCAGGTGTTTTACCACAGCTGCGTGTGACGTTTGCTGCCTCTTTGAGGGAGGATGGCAATGGAATGATGCCAGAGTGGGAGGAGATGGATCGGCCAGTGTAAGAGCAACACTGACAAGCACTTCGTTTTTAGTTCCAACACGTGCAGTATTTTTGCTTTGGGACCATTCTTCCAAACTGTTTCCTGTAAGCTCTTTATTCTCTCCTCCCAAACCCTTTGTCTCCATTGAATTTACAGTAGGGGGGGAACCAAACTGTGTAGGAAGGAACTGCAGATGCTGGTTTACACTGAAGATAGACACAAAATGTTGGAGTAACTCAGCGGGTCAGGCAGCATCTCTGGAGAGAAGGAAAGTGCAATAGACAATAGACAATAGACAATAGGTGCAGGAGGAGGCCATTCAGCCCTTCGAGCCAGCACCGCCATTCAATGCGATCATGGCTGATCACTCTCAATCAGTACCCCGTTCCTGCCTTCTCCCCATACCCCCTCACTCCGCTATCCTTAAGAGCTCTATCCAGCTCTCTCTTGAAAGCATCCAACGAACTGGCCTCCACTGCCTTCTGAGGCAGAGAATTCCACACCTTCACCACTCTCTGACTGAAAAAGTTCTTCCTCATCTCCGTTCTAAATGGCCTACCCCTTATTCTTAAACTGTGGCCTCTTGTTCTGGACTCCCCCAACATTGGGAACATGTTTCCTGCCTCTAATGTGTCCAATCCCCTAATTATCTTATATGTTTCAATAAGATCCCCCCTCATCCTTCTAAATTCCAGTGTATACAAGCCTAATTGCTCCAGCTTTTCAACATACGACAGTCCCGCCATTCCGGGAATTAACCTAGTGAACCTACGCTGCACGCCCTCAATAGCAAGAATATCCTTCCTCAAATTTGGAGACCAAAACTGCACACAGTACTCCAGATGCGGTCTCACTAGGGCCCGGTACAACTGTAGAAGGACCTCTTTGCTCCTATACTCAACTCCTCTTGTTATGAAGGCCAACATTCCATTGGCTTTCTTCACTGCCTGCTGTACCTGCAATGTTTCAGGTCGAGACCCAGCTTCTGTATCCAGGATAGCAAGCAACGTTTCTTGATTTGTAATGACCACGAAGGTTATGGGGAGAAGGGAGGAGACTGGAGTTGAGAGGAAATATAGATCAGCCATGATCAAAAGGCAGAGCAGTCTTGATGGGCCTAATGGCCTATTTCTGCTCCTACATCTTGTCTTATGATCAGTGATGACCTTCCACACCACTGGCCTTTAAGAAGTCCTCCTTTCTCCTTAATCGTGGCTTCTTCTTTACTGTAGTTGATTTTCAAGGTTGACTCTCAACCACATCTCCTCTGTTCTCCACACTTCACCTCCTCTCCTCCATTAACAACTTAACCGCACCCTCCACTCCACTGCATGCACACTCTATGGCTCACATTCAATACACAATAGACAATACGTGCAGGAGGAGGCCATTCAGCCCTTCGAGCCAGCACCGCCATTCAATTGCTGTAAATTGCCTCCAGTTTGTATTTGCAAAACTAAGATAACAGAGAACTAATGTAGGGGAGATTGTTGGTCAGCACGACTCGGTGGGGCCGAGGGGCCTGTTTCCACGCTGTGTCTCTAAACCTAAGATGTCATACTCTACTCATTCAGAGTCCTGGTGGGACAATAGACAATAGGTGCAGGAGGAGGCCATTCGGCCCTTCGAGCCTGTACGCACCGCCATTCAATGTGATCATGGCTGATCATTCTCAATCAGTACCCCGTTCCTGCCTTCTCCCCATACCCCCTGACTCCGCTATCCGTAAGAGCTCTATCTGGCTCTCTCTTGAATGCATTCACAGACTTGGCCTCGTCACTTCCACCATTTGCCAACAGGATTTTATCACCATGCACCTCTCCTGTTCCCCTTCCTTGTTGTCGTACGGAGATACTCCCTAAATCTCTTGTTCATTCTTCCATCTACAACCACAGGAGATGCAGCACCTGCTCCTTTCCCTCACCCTTCTGCACTATCCAGGAACTCAAATAGTCCCTCCAGGTGAAGAGGCAACACACCTGTACCACTTTCAGTCGGTCTCCCACCCAATGAAGAAGCCAAAATGCGGATTGTGCGACCACTGAAGAAGATCTCCATTCAGTTTTCAAGGGTAACCCCCTGAAGATACAGCTCTCCATCACACTCACGTGATAATGTCTTTGCCACCGTTCCTCTAAAGCTCAACATAAGTGTGGAAAAGACACTTGGACAGGTACATGGATTGGAAAGGTTTAGAAGGGTGTGGGCCAAACGCGGGCAGGTCGGTCGAGCTTAGATGATGAACTCAGTTGGCATGGACGAGTTGGGCTGAGGGCTGTTTTCTGTGCTGTTTGACTCTATGATTCTGTAAGCTCGAGGAACAGCACCTCACCTTCTATCTGAACACGTTGTAGCCCTTAGGCTTCAGTGATGAATTTCAGATCATCAGCTATTCCAGTACCGTTTATCACATTGTTAGTATTTGGGAGTACAAGCACTTTCTCTCATTTTCCAGCAGATGACATGACAGAACTAATACAACCATCCACACTTCAGTGCGTCCAGAGGACATTGTAGCCCGGCGTTTGGGGAAGGGAGTCGGGGAGAGGGGCATGACTGACAAGGAGTAGTTGCTGAGCCTGACAACATGTAAAGAAAGTGAATGAATGCACGCGGTGGACATGACAAGACATTGCAGCGGCCCCTGGAATTAATGGCTGCACCTTTGATGGTGCAATGGACAGCTCTCCAACACTGCGCACATTCCTCACTTCCCAGGCAGTCCACTCGATGACCTTCCAATGGACTGGTAATGTCAGCAATGCAGTTGTACAGGGCCCTAGTGAGACCGCACCTGGAGTACTGTGTGCAGTTGTACAGGGCCCTAGTGAGACCGCACCTGGACTACTGTGTGCAGTTGTACAGGGCCCTAGTGAGACCGCACCTGGACTACTGTGTGCAGTTGTACAGGGCCCTAGTGAGACCGCACCTGGACTACTGTGTGCAGTTGTACAGGGCCCTAGTGAGACCGCACCTGGACTACTGTGTGCAGTTGTACAGGGCCCTGGTGAGACCGCACCTGGAGTACTGTGTACAGTTGTACAGGGCCCTAGTGAGACCGCATCTGGAGTACTGTGTGCAGTTGTACAGGGCCCTAGTGAGACCGCACCTGGAGTACTGTGTGCAGTTTTGGTCTCCAAATTTCAGGAAGGATATTCTTGCTATTGAGGGCGTCCAGCGTAGGTTTACTAGGTTAATTCCCGGAATGGCGGGACTGTCATATGTTGAAAGACTGGAGCGACTAGGCTTGTATACACTGGAATTTAGAAGGATGAGAGGGGATCTTATCGAAACGTATAAGATTATTAAGGGGTTGGACACGTTAGAGGCAGGAAACATGTTCCCAATGTTGGGGGAGTCCAGAACCAGGGGCCACAGTTTAAGAATAAGGGGTAGGCCATTTAGAACGGAGATGAGGAAAAACTTTTTCAGTCAGAGAGTTGTGAATCTGTGGAATTCTCTGCCTCAGAAGGCAATGGAGGCCAATTCTCTGGATGCATTCAAGAGAGAGCTAGATAGAGCTCTTAAGGATAGCGGAGTCAGGGGGTATGGGGAGAAGGCAGGAACGGGGTACTGATTGAGAATGATCAGCCATGATCACATTGAATGGCGGTGCTGGCTCGAAGGGCCGAATGGCCTCCTCCTGCACCTATTGTCAAGTCGCAGGGAGAACGTACAAACTCCGTACAGACAGCACTTGTAGCCCGGATCGAACCCGGGTCACCGGCGCTGTGAGGCAGCAACTCTACCCACTGCACCACAAGTCTCAGAACGGCCAGAGGGGCAAGTAGATCTGAGGCCCACCCTCTCTCTCACACTCCTCCAGCAATAGATGCCAAAGATCAGGGTCATGGAGCTGAAGTATAAGCAGAATGTGACGTGCAAACAGGGCTACAACGTCCCAGTAACCATGTACATGTGCTCCCAGTGTTGAGGGAGTTCCCTCCAACTGCACGGTGGGCCACTGACCTTAACATTACTTCCCTCCCCTGCTTCATGTTCCACTGAACAACAATCTCGAAAATCAATCACCATGTTAGTAGAAGCTCTGGGTGAACAAGCTATCTTGGAGAAAATAACCAGGGATCTCTTGGTGAGTGACAGAACCATTACAAAACGCAGTGGTCTTCTGAGGATTCACAGCCCCTCAGTCCACTAACTCGCCCTCCCTTCAGTTATATTAAGAAAACAAAACCTCGGATGCTGGTTAAAATCAAAAGGTAGACACAAAATGCTGGAGTAACTCAGCGGGTCAGGCAGCATCTTGGGAGGGAATGGGTGACGTTTCGGGTCGAGACCCTTCTTCGAGACCCATTCCTCCTCCTCCCGGCTCCCGCCCGGCAGAAGGAAAAACTTTTTCAGTCAGAGAGTTGTGAATCTGTGGAATTCTCTGCCTCAGAAGGCAGTGGAGGCCAGTTCTCTGAATGCATTCAAGAGAGAGCTGGATAGAGCTCTTAAGGATAGCGGAGTCAGGGGTTATGGGGAGAAGGCAGGAATGGGGTACTGATTGAGAATGATCAGCCATGATCACATTGAATGGTGGTGCTGGATCGAAGGGCCAAATGGCCTCCTCCTGCACTTATTGTCTATTGTCTATTGTCTAAGGTACAGAAGCTTGAAAGCGCGCACCACCAGACTCAGGAACAGCTTCTCCCCCTCTGTTATCAGGCTTCTGAACGGCCCTTCCATAAGCTAGGGTACTGTCCAATTCACCTCTACCCCATTGAGAACATTGGACTTTATTTCGGAAACAGATGTGCCACAATGCTGAGAACTATATTCTGCACCCTGTATCTCCCCCTTTGCGCTACCTATTGTACTTCATGTTCATATTCATGTGGTAGGAGCAGAATTAGGCCATTCGGCCCATCAAGTCTATGCCGCCATTCAATCGTGGCTGATCCAACGTCCCCTCTTAACCCCATTCTCCTGCCTTCCCCCCTTAACCCCTGACACCTGACTTGATTGTATTTATGTGTGGTTTTATCCGACCTGATTGAAAAGCTTTTTGTTGTACCTCGATACCTTGAGTGTGCAAGAAACTGTTGTGAAAGACCTGTGGTGGAGTGTACAAGGCCCTGCAGTGTGCAAAGGGTCAGAAAAGAGCAAGGAAATGAGGTGAGCCACAACACTGTTCAAGTGTGATCTTTGCTGCTGTGTTCTTTCCATTGCCCCTGGGTCACCAAAGCCTCTTCAGTTTTCGATTTAAAATTAATGACTGATTTCAACATCAGTCTATTTCTATTGGAGGCGAACAGTTCTAAATCTCTTGCAATCTCTGCATCCCAACATCACTTCTCAGAAAACAGAAAAAGCTGGAAATACTTGTCAGCTCCAGGCCGATTTTCTAACATATTTCCAGCAAGTGCTGAAAAGCCTCTGTAGGTCAAGCAGTATTATGCGGTTTTTGCTTTTCATTTACAGTTGGAAGCCTTGGGTCCAATGTTTCGCCCATGTTTATAGTCCCAATTTCCCGATCAAATCGCTCCTCAACCTTTGAACCTCTACAGAATTCAGTCCTGTTTTCTCCGATCTCCTCCTAATTAAACCATTGGACTTCGGGACTCTACATCCTCCAAAGCCAATATATCCTCGGGTATGGTCCATCTGGGACTTCCTGCAACTTAAATCTCCCATGGGCTTTTAGGCTGACTTCAAATCAAACTGCTGGAGGAACTCAGTGGGTGGGGCAGCGTCTGTGATGGGAAAGGATTTGTTGACACTTTCTGGTAGAGACATTACATCAGAAGGAGCATTTTCACCAGAAGCACTGTAGCAGTTCAAAGTGGATGTAATAGGAACTTGTGAGGCAACTTTATCACACAGAGGGTGGAGCCCATATGGAGCGAGGTGTCAGAGAAGGTAGTTGAAGCAGGTACTATATTGTACTATACAGCACGGTGGCGCAGCGGTAGAGTTACTGCCTTACAGCGCCGGAGACCCGGGTTCGATCCCGACTACGGGCGCTGTCTGTACGGAGTTTGTACTTTTTCCTCGTGACCTGCGTGGGTTTTCTCCGAGATCTTCGGTTTCGTCCCACACTCCAAAGACGTGCAGGTTAGCAGGTTAATTGGCTTGGTATAAATAAGGCAGTGGAGGCCAATTCACTGCCTCCTCAGAAGGCAGTGGAGGCCAATTCTCTGAATGCATTCAAGAGAGAGCTAGATAGAGCCCTTAAGGATAGCGGAGTCAGGGGGTATGGGGAGAAGGCAGGAACGGGGTACTGATTGAGAATGACTTTCATATGAAGAAAGACTGGATAGACTAGGCTTATACTCGCTGGAATTTAGAAGACTGAGGGGGGAATCTAGAAACATATAAAATTCTTAAGGGGTTGGACAGGCTAGATGCGGGAAGATTGTTCCCGATGTTGGGGAAGTCCAGAACTAGGGGTCACAGCTTAAGGATAAGGGGGAAGTCTTTTAGGACGAAGATGAGAAAACATTTCTTCACACAGAGAGTGGTGAGTCTGTGGAATTCTCTGCCACAGAAGGTAGTTGAGGCCAGTTCATTGGCTATATTTAAGAGGGAGTTAGATGTGGCCCTTGTGGCTAAAGGGATCAGGGGGTATGGAGAGAAGGCAGGTACAGGTTACTGAGCTGGATGATCAGCCATGATCATATTGAATGGCGGTGCAGGCTCGAAGGGCCGAATGGCCTCCTCCTGCACCTATTGTCTATTATCTAAATGTAAATTGTCCCTCGTGTGTGTGTGGGATAGTGTTAGTGTGCGGGGATCGCTGGTCGGTGCGGACTCAATGGGCCGAAGGGCCTGTTTCCGCGCTGTATCTCTAAACCAAACAACATTTAAAAGACAACTGGACAGATACTTGAATAAGTAAGGACCGAGATGAGAAAACATTTCTTCACACAGAGAGTGGTGAGTCTGTGGAATTCTCTGCCACAGAAGGTAGTTGAGGCCAGTTCATTGGCTATATTTAAGAGGGAGTTAGATGTGGCCCTTTTTGCTAAAGGGATCAGGGGGTATGGAGAGAAGGCAGGTACAGGCTACTGAGCTGAATGATCAGCCATGATCATATTGAATGGCGGTGCAGGCT
The DNA here is from genome assembly GCF_053455715.1 of Rhinoraja longicauda. Classification (NCBI taxonomy): domain Eukaryota; kingdom Metazoa; phylum Chordata; class Chondrichthyes; order Rajiformes; family Arhynchobatidae; genus Rhinoraja; species Rhinoraja longicauda. The sequence goes on from NC_135958.1 coordinate 80,882,067, forward strand.
CGAAGGGCCGAATGGCCTACTCCTGCACCTATTTTCTATGTTTCTATGTTTCTATGTTTCTAGAGGGATAGGGGCCAAATGCAGGCAGTCGGAGCAAGAGTAAATGGTGTATCTTGGTCGGCATGGACAAGTTGGGTCTGTTTCCGTGTTGTATGACTCTAAGGTAATGACCTATCAAATCTTTATTTCTACCCCAAGGGCAATAATTGCAGCAACACCCACATTCTGTATAAAGATTTTAAATGAGGTACTGTGAGAGATTGCTGATGCGAAAGGCGCTGTTTAAATGGAAATTCTTTCTTGCTTCTGTATCCTTCTTAAAACAAAAACCTTGCTGCAGGTTTTAAAGCAGGTTTCCAATTACTGCCAGTCTCCTTGCTTGTAAGTGCTAGTCCTAAATTGTTCCAACGCCGACAGCACTGGTAGATTTGCTGGAATACGATAACAGCGTGCCACTAACTTTCAACATTACTGGGATAAAATGCCACAGATTCCCTTGCCCCTTGTGGAGGGAAACAAAAATCTGCCGACTTAGCTTGGGTTTGCTGAGTTCCAAATCTCAGAGCAAAAAAAAAATGCAACTGCACAATATTGATTTCTCTAACTTCAAGTAGCCCCGGCATTCCCTCTCTCTCTATCTCTCCCCCACCCATTCCTTCTTTCTAAAGAAGCTGCCTGTTCCACTGGCATACTCCAGCTTTTTGTGTCTATCTTCAGTTTAAACCAGCATCTTCAGTTCTTTCCTGCACACTGTTTGTCTTAGCAGGTTGTAGCAAATAACACCAATCAGTCTGAAGAAGGGTCTTGACCCGAAACGCACCCATTCCTTCTCTTCCGAGATGCTGCCTGACCCGCTGAGTTACTCCAGCATTTTGTGTCTGCACATTCTGGGAACGTCACTCTGTTGCACCTGAAGAACCAGTTACTCTTTGCCCACCTCACTGGTGCTGCTATGTTTCACCTTTCTGAAATGATAATCTCACACAACAATGAAGGAGGGCACTCAACACATTAAATCTGTGCTGAATTGCATTGAAATTAATTGATAGATACAGCATGGAAACAGGTACTTCAGCCCACTGAGTCCATGCTGACCATCCATTACACATTCACATTTGTTTCTATGTTATCCTCCCTAGTCAAACCGCATGTCAAAAACCTTGGCGTGATATTTGACTCTGCATTAAAGTTTGACAAGCAAGTCAACGCAGTGGTAAAAGCCAGCTTCTTCCAGCTTCGTACCATAGCTAAAATCAAACCATTCCTCCAATTTGACAACATTGAACAAATCATTCACGCATTCATTTCCTCCCGCCTAGACTACTGCAACTCCCGACACACTGGGATCAGCCAATCATCCCTGACCTGCCTGCAATTGGTCCAAAACGCCGCAGCGAGACTCCTGACGGGTACCCGTTAATGGGACCACATCACCCCGATTCTGGCCTCTCTCCACTGGCTCCCAGTACGGTACAGAATCAACTTCAAGATCCTCCTATTCACGTACAAAGCCCTAAACGGGCTTGCCCCCCCATATATCAAAAATCTTCTAACCCACCACTCTATCTCCAGGTCCCTCAGGTCGGCCGACTTGGGGCTACTCACTATCCCGCGGTCTAGGCTTAAGTTCAGGGGTGACCGCGCTTTTGCGGTTGCAGCTCCTAGACTGTGGAACAGCATCCCTCCCCCCATCAGAACTGCCCCCTCCATCCACTCCTTTAAGTCCAGGCTCAAAACCTATTTCTACTCCCTAGCGTTTGAGGCCCTCTGAGGGGGCGCTGTGAACTGTTTATGTATGTGCTGTTATGTTTGTGTGCCATTGTATGTTCGTTTCTTAGTACCTGAACTGATGTACAGCACTTTGGTCAACGTGGGTTGTTTTTAAATGTGCTATACAAATAAAATTGACTGGACTTGATCCCACTTTCTCATCCGCTCCCCACACACTAGGGGCAATTTACAGAGGGCCAATTAACCTACAAACCCGCACGTCTTTGGAATGTGGGAGGAAACCGGAACACACGTGGTCACGGGGAGAACGTGCAAACTCCACACAGACTGGATCGAACCTGGGTCTCTGGCGCTGTGAGGCAGCGGCTCTACCCGCTGCACCACCACTATTGCCTCCTTGAGCAAAAAGCCTGTCAGTCCCATGACCTTACTCTACGTTAACCATGTAAATTATTAGCCCTTGTGCTGAGTGAAACATCTTATCCTCCCAAGGACACTTAATGGTGATCACCGATTACCTGCAGTAACAGGAGTTGTAGGGGCTAGATTCACCCTTGGCCAGGATGTCCATTGAAGATGGTGGAAAGACCTTGGGGAGCGTGGAGGTGCGTAACTTGCTACATATACCCATCCTCTGACCTGCCCCAGTCGCCACAGTATTTATGCGGGGGATTCCTGCTGAGAATACTTTCCCAGGACAGAAGCAAAGAGCCGCACATGATGTTTCAGAAGGATTCCATCATTTCCAGGCAAGCTAAAAACGCCCAGGGCCAATCAGTTATAGAATCTCGACCCGAAACGTCACTCATTCCTTCCCTCCAGAGATGCTGCCTGTCCCCCTGAGTTACCCCAGCATTGTGTGTCTATCTTCAGTTATAAAACCATGTTGGCACAGATGAGTTGGGCCTAAGGGCCTGTTTCCATGCTGTGTGACTAGTGATGAGGGGTGAGACTGATTCACATAATTTAGTTGCAGAAGGTTCTGCTGATTTTCGCGAAACTGGATTTTGCTCTTTAGTTGCTGCTTTGAATGTAATGGGACTGGGGGGTGAGATGGCTTTGCAGATGGCTCTGTCAACTCAGGCAACAGCCTGTGGGTGTGAATCCCTCTCCAGGGACTTGAGTACAAGCCCATTTTCCATTTGGTTGTACAACGCTTGGTATTCCATTGTCGGAGTAAACCTGACCTCAATTACAATGTCCAACCGCACTTTCTGAAACTCATTTATTTGTTGGTGAGTTCTCAGTGCAAGACTTTGGATTAGTTAACATTCCAGTCTCTGAACCTGAAGCTTCAGCAATGAAACATGAGTCCCACAGGTGGAGATTGGAGTTCTGGTGGTTAGGCATTTGGAAGGTTTCTTGTACCTACTGGATATGGGCCTCTCCCACAGCCTCGCCTCTCACTCTGCCCTACCCCCTACTACCATTGACTGTAAGAAAGATGATAATTGTCACAGTGGCGTTCAACTCTTTAAACCTTTTCAACCCTTCATACTTTTTGCCATGGATTAAATACTAAGACCGCACTTGGAGTACTGTGTGCAGTTTTGGTCTCCAAATTTGAGGAAGGATATTCTTGCTATTGAGGGCGTGCAGCGTAGGTTTACTAGGTTAATTCCCGGAATGGTGGGACTATCATATGTTGAAAGACTGGAGCGACTAGGCTTGTATACACTGGAATTTAGAAGGATGAGAGGAGATCTTATCGAAACGTATAAGATTATTATAATGGGCGGCACGGTAGCGCAGCGGTAGAGTTGCTGCTTTACAGCGAATGCAGCGCCGGAGACTCAGGTTCGATCCTGACTACGGGTGCTGCACTGTAAGGAGTTTGTACGTTCTCCCCGTGACCTGCATGGGTTTACTCCGAGATCTTCGGTTTCCTCCCACACTCCAAAGACGTACAGGTATGTAGGTTAATTGGCTGGGTAAATGTAAAAATTGTCCCTAGTGGGTGTAGGATAATGTTAATGTACGGGGATCGCTGGGCGGCACGGACTTGGTGGGCCGAAAAGGCCTGTTGCCGGCTGTATGACTATGATATGATGATGATATGATTAAGGGGTTGGATACGTTAGAGGCAGGAAACATGTTCCCAATGTTGGGGGAGTCCAGAACAAGGGGCCACAGTTTAAGAATAAGGGGTAGGCCATTTAGAACTGAGATGAGGAAAAACATTTTCAGTCAGAGAGTTGTGAATCTGTGGAATTCTCTGCCTCAGAAGGCAGTGGAGGCCAATTCTCTGAATGCATTCAAGAGAGAGCTGGATAGAGCTCTTAAGGATAGCGGAGTCAGGGGGTATGGGGAGAAGGCAGGAACGGGGTACTGATTGAGAATGATCAGCCATGATCACATTGAATGGCGGTGCTGGCTCGAAGGGCCGAATGGCCTCCTCCTGCACCTATTGTCTATTGTCTATTGTCTATTGGCATGGTGGCGCAGCAGTAGAGTTGCTGCCTTACAGCACTTGTAGCACCGGAGATCCGGATTCGATCCCGACTACGGGCGCTGTCTGTACGGAGTTTGTACGTTCTCCCCGTGACCTGCGTGAGTTTTCTCCGAGATCTTCGGTTTCCCCCGCACTCCAAAGACGTGCAGGTTTGTAGGTTAATTTAATTGTCTTGGGTTTGTATACATGGTATAAGTGTAAATTGTCCCTAGTGTGAGTAGGCTTGTGTTAATGTGTGGGGATAGTTGGTTGGTGTGGACTTGGTGGGTGGAAGGGCCAGTTTCCATGCTGTATCTCTAGACTAAACGTGTACAAACAGCAATGTGATGTTGGTCAATTAATTTTCTTGTGGGGTGAGTTTTGAGGGGTAGATTCTTCCATGGAAAATCAGCAGAACATTTAACAATGCCTGACTTCAAGCTTTCCAGACCAGTTATTCCACTCATCTAATGAATCCATTTTGATTTGAAGATGATACTGGGGACTGTAGCAGAAATGATTATTCCAATCTCAGACATAACAAGCCACAGAATACAAATGATAGGTATTGATTCGGGGCAATTTCACACACACAGTATCTGCTTCAAGGAAACATTCTTTTAAAAACTACAAATATCTATTTTTTCTTCAATAAATGTTGCTTACACTGTAGAAGCCTAAAGGCAACAGAAACTCAACTCAGTCCATCACGAACACAGCCCTCCCCATTAAAACTGAGGTGAGAAGGAACTTTTTCACCCAGGCCAATTCACTGGATGAATTTAAAAGAGAGTTAGATAGAGCTCTAGGGGCTAGTGGAATCAAGGGATATGGGGAGAAGGCAGGCATGGGTTACTGATTGTGGACGATCAGCCATGATCACAGTGAATTGCAGTGCTGGCTCGAAGGGCCGAATGGCCTCCTACTGCACCTATTTCCTGTTTCTATGTTTCTATTATCAAAAGCATATACGAGGTTATACCTTAGCGGCATCTATCATCTATCGTGCCCTAATCTCCCTGCTGCTGTGGGGCAGGAGGTACAGAAACCTCAAGTCCCACACCACCAGGTTCAGGAACACCGACTTTCCTGCAACCATCAGGTTCTTGAATAGACCCCCACAACCCCAATCCCACCTCAGCAACAGAACATTATGGACCATCTCTTCTACTACCATGAACTTGCTTTTATAATTATATTTTGCACTGATATCTTGTCTTATGCATGGACCTTTTATTTTCACCATCTTGTAGAATTTACGTGTACAATTGATGCCTTTTGTGTGTTGTCTGAATCTACGTGCATGTGAAGCAGGCAAGATCTTCATTGTAGCAACAAAGAACTGCAGATGCTGGTTTACAAAAAAACCCACAAAGTGGCATCTCTGGAGAACGTCGAGGGGTCCCAACCTGACACATCTTCTATCCATAAAGGTAGACACAAAATGCTGCAGTAACTCAGCGGGGCAGGCAGCATCTCTGGAGAGAAGGAATGGGTGGCGTTTCAGGTCGAGACCGAAAGTCTGAAGAAGGGTCTCGACCCAAAACGTCACCCATTCCTTTACTCCACAGATGCTGCCTGACCCGCTGAGTTACTCCAGCACTCTGTGAAACGTCACCTGTCCATGTTCTCCACAGATGCTGCCTGACCCGCTGAGTTACTCCAGCACTCTGTGAAGCGTCACCTGTCCATGTTCTCCACAGATGCTGCCTGACCCGCTGAGTTACTCCAGCACTTTCTGCAAGGTTTATATTGTACCTATAGCCTCACTGTACTTGTGCATATGACAGTGAACTTGACTTGACTTGACAGTAACGCCAGGCTGGAGAAACTAAGTTGTGATTTCAAACAAGGAGCCAGCTTCATGGCAGAAACACAACTCACACTACCTCCTGACATTAATAATGTAAAAGAAAGATACTGGGGGTCGTATTGAACGTTTAGCAGGGAGCGAGGATGAGATCAATGCAGAAAGCCAGATGAGCACCTGGAGCCTATAATTCAAGTTACATTGGATTAAAATAACTTCTCTTCTTTTTTCCTTCTGCTTAAATATTAATAAAAAATAATTAAGACTGAACCCCCTGGCAGTGAAATGTCGATAATCAATTGGAAAAGAAAGTCTCTGGCCTGAAGCAGAGAGCAATAGGAACACAAATCAATAACAACGGGAATAAGAGTCAGATTTTGATCCCTCTGAGCCTGTTTGCTGTGACCAATCTCCAAATCCCTTAATACCTTTGGTTAACAACTCTCTCTATCTTAGATTTGTAATTAATAATTGTGCCAACACTTTTTGTCATTTGCTGGAACAGAGTTCCTAATCTCTCCTAACTATGCATTCAAAACTTTACCTCTGAAACCCTGCTCTAATTTTGGATTCTATTCACTTGTCCCAGACACCCAATATGTTCATAAGTTGTAGGAGCAGAATTTGGCCATTCGGCCCATCAAGTTACTCCACCATTCAATCATGGCTGATCCATCTCTCCCTCCTAAAGCCCCATTCTCCTAACTTCGCCCCATAACCCCTGACACCCGTACTAATCAGTCACTGAAAGGAAGCATGCAGGAACAGCAGGCAGTGAAGAAAGCCAATGGAATGTTGGCCTTCATAACAAGGGGAGTTGAGTATCGGAGCAAAGAGGTCCTTCTGCAGTTGTACAGGGCCCTAGTGAGACCGCACCTGGAGTACTGTGTGCAGTTTTGGTCTCCAAATTTGAGGAAGGATATTCTTGCTATTGAGGGCGTGCAGCGTAGGTTTACTAGGTTAATTCCTGGAATGGCGGGACTGTCATATGTTGAAAGACTGGAGCTCGATGCCGATGTGTAGAAATAATCCCAACATCACAGCAGTATTAATTACGCAATGGGTAAGTTTTAATGCCATTCTGATGATTTGTTAGGTGCTATGTAAATGCCTTTATTTGGTGTCTGATTGCTTTAACCAACTTGGAGCATTACAGTGACATTCTGCAGATGCAGTGGGAATTCTAGATTTTTTTTTCTCTGCTGCCATTTCAAATGTATTTCAAAAGGACAAGTAAAATGGTTGATGCATTACAATGTTTTTGTCTATATGTTGATGTATATTTGAAGCTGTATAAATTGCTACAATACCTTTTCATGAACCAAAGCTGGAATCTCTGTTTACACGTTTGGTGTGAGTTAGGTAAGGAATGAAGGCAAAACCGTGAGGCAATGATTCACCACATGTCTACAAGTGCTCTATGTGCTTCTGTGACACTCAAAAGAAAGGATGAGCTTAATGTAGTGTGCGAGAAAGAGAGGGAGGGAGGCATACATTCAATCATGTGGCGTGGGTTTTTATGTGCTACATGATGGATTTGAAAAGAAAAATTGAGAGATAAAACGTCGCTAACGTGTGCGCTTAGCTGCGATGGGAAACTGATTTGTGGGGATCCATTCACATGACTTGCCCATGCACGAAGACTACTGAGTATCACAGACTGTCAGCACACACACGCACACACACGTGCACACCCTCATACACACACACACACGCACACACACACACACGCGCACACATACACACACACACACGCACACATACGCACACACACACACACACGCGCACACATACACACACACATACACACACAGACACATACACACACACACACGCACGTGTGCACACCCTCATACACACACGTACATGCACACGTGCACGCACACACCCTCATACACACACACACACATACACACACACACACCCTTATACACACGCGCATAACCTCATACACACACGCACACACACACACGCACACACCCTCATACACACGCACACACTCATACACACACATGCACACACACACACACACACACACACACACACACACACACCCTCATACACACGCACACACTCATACACACACATGCACACACACACACCCTCATACACACACACTTTCATACACACATACACACACACACACACACACACACACACACACACACACACACACACACACACACACACACACACACACACACACACCTTCATACACACATACACACACACACACACACACACATGCACACACACACACACCCTCATACACACACACTCACCCTCATACACACATACACACACGCACACACACACACACACACACACACACACACACACACACACACACACACACACACACACACACACACACCTTCATACACACATACACACACGCACACACACACACACACACACACACACACACACACACACACACACACACACACACACACACACACACACACACACACACACACACACACACACACACTGAAGAGAGTCATAGAGTGATACAGCTTGGAAACAGGTCCTTTGGCCCAGTTTGCCCACACCGGCCAACATGTCCCAGCGGGTCAGGCAGCATCTCTGAGAGAAGGAATGGGTGATGTTTCGGGTCGAGACTCTTCATCAGAATGAAAATCATGGGAAAGGAAAACGAGAGATATAGACGGCGATGTAGAGACATAAAGAACAATGAATGAAAGATGTGCAAAAAAGTTACGATAATAAAGAAGTCAGGCCACTGTTAGCTGTGCGTTGGGTGAGAACGAGATGCTGGTGCGACTTGGGTGGGGGAGGGATGGAGAGAGAGGGAATGCCGGGGCTACTTGAAGTGAGAAAAATCAATATTCATACCGCTGGGCTGTAAGCTGCCCAAGCGAAATATGAGATGCTGTTCCTCCAATTTGCGTTTAGCCTCAGTCTGACAATGGAGGAGACCCCGGACAGAGAGGTCAGTGTGGAAATGGGAAGGAGAATTAATGTGTTTAGCAACCGGGTGAACAGATCGGTCCAAGTGGCTAAACACAAATGGGAGGAACAGCATCTCATATTTTAGGTACTGCTGCTATTTTGGGTGATCGAACCGGTCGTCCATACATTCCCTGCAAGTTGTTCATGTTATGGTTATACGCATTATAGAGGCTTGGGGAATAGTGCAGGTTCTGCCCACAACCTCTCGCCCTTCCCTGCAATGCGCATGAAAGCGGCCCTCATCCCCTGCACTACGCCATTTTTTAATGTTATACAATCGGACGGCACGGTGGCGCAGCGGTAGAGTTGCTGCCTTGCAGCGCCGGAGACCCGGGTTCCATCCCGACTACGGGCGCTGTCTGTACGGAGTTTGTACGTTCTCCCCGTGACCTGCGCGGGTTTTCTCCGAGATCTTCGGTTTCCTCCCACACTCCAAAGACGTACGGATACGTAGGCAATTGGGCTTGGTGTGTGTGTTTAAATTGTCCCTAGTGTGTGTGGGATAGTGTTAGTGTGCGGGGATCGCTGGTCGGCGCGGACCCAGTGGGCCGAAGGGCCTGTTTCCGCGCTGTATCTCTAAAACTAAACTAAACTAAAATGTCTAGCTCATTGTTGACAAATAAGATTGACTGATTATCTCGCTTTTTTCCACACTTCGTGCACCATGGATTTCAGGGCAAATAGTGACACAGTAATATTAATATTTTATCTTAGGCATTGAGTCCTACAGCATGGAAACAGGCTCCCTCGGTCTGACACACCCCCTGCTGACCAACACGCCTCATCTAAGCTAGTCCCATTAACCCTTGTTGGGATCATAGCCCTCTAAATCTTTCCTACCCCTGTTCAAGTGTCTTTTAAACATTGTTATGGTACCCGCCTCAAGTATTTCCTCCGGCAGCTTGCTCCTTGTACCTGCCACCCACTGTATGAAAAAGCTGACCCTCAGATTCCTATTGAATCTTGTAGAGATAAGGAACTGCAGATATTGGCTTACCATTGAAAGACACAAAATGCTGGATAGGTGACGTTTCCCAGAGTGCTGGAGCATGCTGGGTGACGTTTCACAGAGTGCTGTTGCGTGCTAACCAGTCAGCGGAAAGACAATACATGATTACAATCAAGCTGTCCACAGTGTACAGGTACATGAGAAGGGAATAACGAGTTGTACAAGCCATTTTATGGGGATGCATCAGGGCTTGGTTTGGGAACAGCTCCATCCAAGACCAGCAAGAAATTGCAGCGAATTGTGGACGCAGCCCAGACCATCACACAAACCAACTTCCCTCCCACAGACTCCATTTACACCTCACGCTGCCTCGGCAAGGCCAGCAGCCCAGACCAACACACAAACCAACCTCCCTCGCATTGACTCCATCTACACCTCACGCTGCCTCGGCAAGGCCAGCAGCATCATCAAGGACCAGTCTCACCCCGGCCACTCCCTCTTCTCCCCTCTCCCTTCAGGCAAAAGGTGCAAAAGTATGAAAACGCGCACGTCCAGATTCAGGGACAGTTTTTTCCCGGCTGTTATCAGGCAACTGAACCATCCCACCACACCCACTGAGCGGTGCTGAACTACTATCCACCTCATTGGTGACCCTCGGACTATCCTTGATAGGGCTTTACTGGCTTTACCTCGCACTAAACGTTATCCTCTTATCATGTATCTGTACACTGTAAATGGATCGATTGTAATCATGTATCGTCTTTCCGCTGACTGATTTGCACGCAACAAAAGCAACAAAAGCTTTTCACTGTACCTCGATAGACATGACAATAAACAAAACTAAAACACAAAGCCACATAAGGACATTCCTCAGGACTTTCCTCAGGAGGGGATATTGGAATTTGCAGAAGAGGCGACTTTCTTTGCCTTGGTGACGTGCCACTGAACAGAGACAAATATTTGCTTTGAACCAGAAATCTGATACCAGATTCGGGGAATTGCCAATTCTGGTAATTAAAATTTCCGCGAGTTTGCCCAATAGCTGTGGGCTCTGTTGGACGGTGGTTATTGCAGTGTTTGACAGTTCCAACCACTGTATCCATGAGCCAATTGTCATTTTGCTGCCATTCTCCTCCACTCCAATTATAGTTGTGGAAAGAAGCTCAGAGATTTCATCGCCATGCACCTCCATATCCACAGGAAGCTGGCACCGACCGAGTGCATCCACTAATGAAATTGTACACTGCCGCATCATTCTTCCACAGCAATGTGTCGGGGCTGCTGCTCATTCCCATTAGTTTCATCCGCACACAATGTGCTTTCACGGGGCCTGAGCTATTGAGAAAGATTGAGTAGGCCAAGGCTTTATTCCTTGGAGCGTAAGAGGCTGAGGGGCTGCACTATAAAATCATGAGTGTAATAGATAGGGTGAATGCACACAGACTTTCTTTCCCAGGGTAGTGGAAATCAAGAACTAGACAACATAGCTTTAAGGTTTAGTTTTAGTTTTAGTTTTAGTTTTAGTTTAGATTTAGAGATACAGCGCGGAAACAGGCCCTTCGGCCCACCGGGTCCGCGCCGACCAGCGATCCCCGCACACTAACACTATCCTACACACACTAGGGACAATTTTTACATTTACCAAGCCAATTAACCTACAAACCTGCACGTCTTTGGAGTGTGGGAGGAAACCGAAGGTCTCGGAGAAAACCCACGCAGGTCACGGGGAGAACGTGCAAACTCCGTACAGACAGCAGCCGGAGTCGGGATGGAACCCGGGTCTCCGGCGCTGCATTTGCTGTAAGGCAGCAACTCTACTGCTGCACCATCCATGAGGGGAATGATTTAACAGTAAAAACACAGAGTGCTGGAGTAACTTATCGGGTCAGGCAGCATCCCTAGAGAACATGGATAGGTGATGTTTCGGGTCGGGACTCTTCTTCAGACCTGAAATGTCAACTGTCTGTGTTCTCCAGGGTTGCTGCCTGACCCGCTGAGTTACTCCAGCACTCTGTGAAACGTCACCTATCCATGTTCTCCACAGATGCTGCCTGACCCGCTGAGTTACTCCAGCACTCTGTGAAACGTCACCTATCCATGTTCTCCACAGATGCTGCCTGACCCGCTGAGTTACTCCAGCACTCTGTGAAACGTCACCTATCCATGTTCTCCACAGATGCTGCCTGACCCGCTGAGTTACTCCAGCACTTTGTGTTTTGCTCAAGATTCCAGCATCTGCAGTTAATTGTGTCTCCATCTTATCTGCTATCTTAGACAAAGATAAATGATCCCATGTCACCATTTTGATGAAGAGCTGGGAATTTATCCTCAGTGTCCTTCTATAAAAATGCGATCTAGTTATTTATTCCATTGCTCTTTTTGGCAGCTTGGAGCGTGTAAATTGATCGGTGTGCGCTGTGAAATGAGGAAATGAGGAGGAACGGTTTCAGAGGACTGTGAATCTCCGGAATTCTCACCCTAGAGAGCTGAACCATTGGCTTTGCTCCAGGTTGAGATGAATTTTTGAACTTTTGGGGAATCAAGGGTTTTTGAGAAGGGTTAGCTTAGAGATACAGCGCGGAAACAGGCCCTTTGGCCTACCGAGTCCGCGCCGACACTAACACTATCCTACACACACTAGGGACAATTCACATTATACCAAGCCAATTAACCTACAAACCTGCACGTCTTTGGAGTGTGGGAGGAAACTGAAGATCTTGGAGAAAACCCACGCAGGTCACGGGGAGAACGTACAAACTCCGCACAGACGGCACCGGTAGTCAGGATCGAACCTGGATGCCTGGTGCTGTGAGGCAGCAACTCTACTGCTGGGCTACTGTGCTGCCCTTCAGAGTAGATCAGCCGTCATCTCATTCAATGGCCAAGCAGGTTTCAGGGCGTTATGATCATACCTCTCGATTTTTATATTCACATGTTTATAACAATATAGTGTCTTCACATTAGAGATATTTCATTGGCTGCACAACGCTCTGGCACAGCCTGAGATTGTCACATTTCTATTGTGGTAGAAGTATAAGACTTCCCTTTACGAATCTGTGCCAATGATTCCAATGAACGTCAGTAAAAGTCACATTCATTTCACCCTTTTCACGGTACAATGCCCCAAGGTACCTGATATGGGCATTATTAATGGAGATTTGACACACCGAGGTTTTGGAACAGAATCAGGATGTTGTTTTGATTTGCCTTATTAGCTGGAACAACAGAATACACATGCACAGAGTTATGGCAATGCAGGAGCAGTATCTTAACGAGAGATTGTTCCCCAATTCACAGTTGTCATCGACACAAAATGATGCTCAACCTTAAATGCCATCTTCCCCCATTGAGCCAGGTACTCCGACTGCACACACCAGAAGATATGTATTTAACAGTCCATTGGAATCCATCCAAGATGTCCTCATTCTTTGGGGAACAGAGGTTCCCCTCTCCCGTCATGGATGAGGCCCTCACTCGTGTCTCCTCGGTACCCCGCAGCTCCGCCCTTGCTCCCCCTGTCCCTAGTCGCAAAAGAGACACAGTCCCCCTAGTCCTTATCTTCCACCCCATCAGCCGTCACCTACAACACATAATCCTCCAGCATTTCCGCCACCTCCCACCACATTTTCCCATCTCCACCCCTTTCCGCTTTCCACAGAGACCGTTCCCTCCGCAACTCCCTGGTCAACTCGTCCCTTCCCACCCAAACCACCCCCTCCCCAGGTACCTTTCCCTGCAACCGCAGGAGATGCAACACCTGTCCCTGTACCTCCCCCCTCGACTCTGTCCAGGGACCCCAACAGTCCTTTCAGGTTAGGCAGAGGTTCGCTTGCACCTCCTCCAACCTCATCTACTGTATCCGTCGTTCAAGATGTGGACTCTTAGACATCGGCGAGACCAAACGTAGACTAGGCGTTTGTTTCGCTGAACACCTTTGCTCAGTCCGCCTGAACCTACCTGATCTCCTGGTTGCTAAACACTTTAATTCTCCTTCCCATTCCTACACAGGCCTTTCTGTCCTAGGCCTCCTCCACTGTCAGAGTGAGGCTAATTACAAATTGGTGGAACAGCCCATACCGGCCAACATGTCCCAGCTACACTAGTCCCACCTGCCTGCGCTTGGTCCATATCCCTCCAAACCTGTCCTGTCCATGTACCTGTCCAACTGTTTCTTAAACATTGGGATAGTCCCAGCCTCAAATACCTCCTCTGGCAGCTCGTTCCATACACCCACCACCCTCTGTGTGAAAAAGTTACCCCTCAGATTCCTATTAAATCTTTTCCCCTTCACCTTAAACCTATGTCCTCTGGTCCTCGATTCCCCTACTCTGGGCAAGAGACTCTGTGCATCTACCCCGATCTATTCCTCTTCTTCAAGTTTTAAAGTTCTTAAAAACACATTGTCTTATCTTGACCTTAAAGGCTGTTTGTCCTGCCAGTGACACTGGGTCGGTGTTGCAGGGCCTGGCTTGGCCTAGCGGTGCTGTCTGGATCCTCTAACCCAGCTCTACCTCTCCGTGCTACTGCAGTTCATGTCTGGTCTTAGTTTATCATATCATATCATATATATACAGCCGGAAACAGGCCTTTTCGGCCCACCAAGTCCGTGCCGCCCAGTGATCCCCGCACACTAACACTATCCTACACCCACTAGGGACAATTTTTACATTTTACCCAGCCAATTAACCTACATACCTGTACGTCTTTGGAGTGTGGGAGGAAACCGAAGATCTCGGAGAAAACCCACGCAGGTCACGGGGAGAACGTACAAACTCCTTACAGTGCAGCACCCGTAGTCAGGATCGAACCTGAGTCTCCGGCGCTGCATTCGCTGTAAAGCAGCAACTCTACCGCTTCGCTACCGTGCCGCCTATTTAGAGATACAGTGTGGAAACAGGCCCATTTAGGACTGAGATGAGGAAAAACATTTTCACCCAGAGAGTTGTGAATCTGTGTGGAATTCTCTGCCACAGAAGGCAATGGAGGCCAATTCACTGGATGTATTTAAGAGAGAGTTAGATTTAGCTCTTAGGGCTAACGGAATCAAGGGACATGGGGAGAAAGCAGGAACGGGGTACTGATTTTAGATGATCAGGCCATGAACATATTGCATGGCGGTGCTGGCACGAAGGGCCGAATGGCTTACTCCTGCACTTATTTTTCCATGTTTCTATGATGCCCCATCTAAGCTAGTTCTGCATTGGCCCATATTCCTCGAAACCTTTCCTATCCATGTACCCATCCAAATGTCTCTTAAACACTGTTTTGGTACTTACAGAAGAGGCGGATTGCGGAGACTTGCTTGGGTGGAAGGTGTTGAGGAATCCATCTTAAAGGAAGCCATTGTGCTCCAATAAACCGAGCTAACTTCTGAAGAAATAGATGGCACCGAACATTGGTTGATGCAAAAGAAAAAAAGTTGTTTTGGGCTGAATTGAAAACACAGACAAGTGTATACCTGGAATGATGTATTATTCAGAGTGTCTTGTTGCTCCTATATTCCACTGAGTTTAAGCTTGCTTCCAGTTTCATTATATCCCTCTGGTCATGGCTGGTCTTGCCAAGGTGCCTTATAAATTCTACATTGCTGCAGGCAATTTACATTGTACTTTTATAAAGCAAGCTGTCTGGAGAAAGGCTGCATTTTTGTGTGTGATAATTCGCTGCGTTGCTTCTGTGAAATTGGCTAGTCCTAGTTGCACATTCTCCCTCACACACACACACACACACATAATTTTATTCAAAGTCGTTGGCATCTTTACATACGGTTGTGGCAGCCGGGCCATTAATGAAACATGCCATGTTTCTAACAGAGCCAGCCAGGAGCAGCTCTACACACCTCTTCCAGAATAGCATGAAGTGCCATGGTGATCTGCCGGAAGACCTGTAGCTCTATCGCCATGCTGTCCTTCATACGTTCATGTGATAGGAGAAGAATTAGGCCATTCGGCCCATCAAGTCTACTCTGCCATTCAATCAC
This sequence comes from Rhinoraja longicauda, assembly GCF_053455715.1. Lineage (NCBI taxonomy): Eukaryota > Metazoa > Chordata > Chondrichthyes > Rajiformes > Arhynchobatidae > Rhinoraja > Rhinoraja longicauda. The sequence continues at coordinate 80,897,944 of NC_135958.1, forward strand.
GGCTGATCTCTCTCTCCCTCCTAACCCCATTCTCCTGCCTTCTCCCCATAACCTCTAACGCCCGTACTGATCAAGAACGCTTTAAAAATACCCCGTGACTTGGCCTCCACAACCATCTGTGGCATTGAATCCCACAGATTCACCACTCTCTGACTAAAGAAGTTCCTCCTCATCCACCCTCTGGTCCTAGACTCTCCCACCAGTGGAAACATCCTCTCCACATCCACTCGACCAGAAAGGTCTCGACTCGAAACGTCACCCATACCTTCTGTCCAGAGATGCTGCCTGTCCCTCTGAGTCACTCCAGCATTTTGAGTCTATCTTCGGTTTAAACCGGCATCTGCAGCTCCTGGTTGGTGTGTCTGATGGTCTGGGCCACGTTAACAGCTTTCTGCAATTCCTTGCAGAGGAACTAAGAGTAAACCAGGCAGCCCGGTGGCGCAGCGGTAAAGCTGCTGACATAAAGCGCTAGAGACCCGGGTTCCATCCCGACTACGGGCGCTGTCTGTACGGAGTTTGTACGTTCTCCCCGTGACCTGCGTGGGTTTTCTCCGGGTGCTCCGGTTTCCTCCCACACTCCAAAGACGTGCAGGTTTGTAGGTTTATTGGCTTCTGTAAATTGTAAATCGTTCCTCCGGGCGCAGCAGGATGATCACCGGTCAGCATGGACTCAGTGGGCCGAAGGGCCTGTTTCGGCACGGTATCTCTAAAGAAGCCAGATCGAGGAGGTGCTTACATCGTTGCAAATGTACAGTGGAGTGGAGTGGAAGTAGACCAGATAAAGTGTAGAATAGACACCACGCTCTGTGATCAATACTGTATCACTGCCCTCCAGCTGCTGAAGATGCCTGGCTTTTGAAATACATCCACATCCAGCAGTGATTGCTCACAATCACCAGGAAAGGAGGCAATAAAAGGGAAAGAAAGACGTCAAAGCTCGACTCCAGAGGTAGGAGGTTATCATGCCTGTGGATGGCAGGTTTCTCCGTGGATTGTCACCATGTCGTGGTGGAGAAGCTCGTGTGGTCCTGAGACCCTGAGAGCGATGCCGTCTGGAGCTACACTCCTGGTAGGGTCACCCATGGGGGTAAGGTCGAGGGGGAGGGAGGTCCCTGACAAAGAGCGATCCAACCAAGACCTCCACGGTGGAACAGGCGGAGGGAGGATGATGGCGGCTGACTTTAGTGGAGCGTCACAACGGCTGGGAAGGCGGATGGATGAAGGCCGCGGCAGAAAAGGGTCCCCGGTCGTCTTGGACTCCACGCCACTGGATCCTGACCCAGATCTGTCAAGGACCGTGTGGTGGCTGTCTGTGCACCAGTCTCCCCACGTTAAACAAAGTCACGCACAGGCGTCCGGCCCTACGGAGAGGACAGTCACACTCGCCTCCAGTGACCGCCGATGAAGATGGATCTCAGGTTTCTCTGGCTCCATTGCCAGGTGGGATATCTCCTGGGCGGGCAGACTGCCGTGCACAGTCTGAACAAAACCTCACCTGTTCATTCCCTCCACAGGTGCTGCCTGACCCGCTGAGTTCCTCCAGCACTTTGTGTTTTGCTGAAGATTCCAGCATCTGCAGTTTGTGTTTGTGACGTGCCGATTTGATGATATTGAGAATCAAACGCCGTTACTTGGCTGAAGATTTTGTATACGGTTATCAAAGAATAAACCCTACGCTGTGGGTCTGGACAAGAATGATCATTTTAAAAGTGAAAGATATTGCTGCCTTACAGCGCCAGAGACCCAGGTTCGATCCTGCCTATGGGTGACAATAGACAATAGGTGCAGGAGGAGGCCATTCAGCCCTTCGAGCCAGCACCGCCATTCAATGTGATCATGGCTGATCATTCTCAATCAGTACCCCGTTCCTGCCTTCTCCCCATACCCCCTGACTCCGCTATCCTTAAGAGCTCTATTTAGCTCTCTCTTGAATGCATTCAGAGAATTGGCCTCCACTGCCTTCTGAGGCAGAGAATTCCACAGATTCACAACTCTCTGACTGAAAAAGATTTTCCTCATCTCAGTTCTAAATGGCCGACCCCTTATTCTTAAACTGTGGCCCCTGGTTCTGGACTCCCCCAACATTGGGAACATGTTTCGATAAGATCTCCTCTCATCCTTCTAAATTCCAGTGTATAGAAGCCTAGTCGCCGTCTGTACGGAGTTTGTACGTTCTCCCGTGACCTGCGAGGGTTTTCTCCGAGATCTTAGGTTTCCTCCCACACTCCAAAGATGTGCAGGTGTGTAGGTTAATTGGCTTGGTAAATGTTAAACAAATTGTCCCTAGTGGGTGTAGGATAGTCGGCGTGGACCCGGTGGGCCGAAAGGGCCTGTTTCCGTGCTGTGTCTTTAAACTAAATTAGTTTAATTGTCATATATACGGACAACAGAACAATAACATTGTTCCTCCCGGCAGCATAACAGCTCGTCTCGGTGTCCAGGCTTAAACCTGCACACTTGGATCCGGACCGCCCGATCCTGGTCGGCCAACCATCTCGGCGAGGCCGGCCTCCGGCAGTTCCGCTCAGTCCAGGACCCCCCGCTCCGGCAGTTCCACCGGGTCCGGAATCCCCTGCTCCTGTGGTTCAGGCTGCCCCTCTCCTTACTCGTTCTGGTCGCGAAATCTGGCTCCCTGCTAGGTTCCGTACCTCGGGTTCTGGGGGGGGGGGGGGGGGGTCATGTAGCGACCATAGAGAATGGTCCTAGTTGTCGAACCCTCAGATGGGCCAGCAAGGTCACGTGTGGGTGCGACCGTAGGGATTGGTCCAGAGAGCGACACCGCCGATTGGTCAGCGTGGTCATGTGCGTTTTGGCGCCCGAAAAGAGTTAGTTGGGAGACGTTTTCGAGGAGAACAGTTAGTTATAATGGTTGTCTGTAATCTTGTTAAGAAAACTTTGTAATCGGATATTGCTGCCGCAATAAACTTCTTCAACAAAGAACAATGTACGGAATGTACAATGAATCCAAGCCTCTGGGTTGAACCCATCTTTGCCTTCACTCCATTCTCCTTTTTGCTCTTTCTTTGCTCCCTGTCCTTCTTGTCTCTGGTCCAACAGAATGTCGTGTACACAAGAAAATACTGTCAGACACACGTGTACACAAGAAAATACTACAGACGTGTACACAAGAAAATACTACAGACGTGTACACAAGAAAATACTACAGACGTGTACACAAGAAAATACTACAGACGTGTACACAAGAAAATACTACAGACGTGTACACAAGAAAATACTACAGACTTGTACACAAGAAAATACTACAGACGTGTACACAAGAAAATACTACAGACTTGTACACAAGAAAATACTACAGACGTGTACACAAGAAAATACTACAGACGTGTACACAAGAAAATACTGTCAAACAGACGTGTACACAAGAAACTACTACAGACGTGTACACAAGAAAATACTACAGACGTGTACACAAGAAAATACTGTCAAACAGACGTGTACACAAGAAACTACTACAGACGTGTACACAAGAAAATACTACAGACGTGTACACAAGAAAATACTACAGACTTGTACACAAGAAAATACTGTCAAACAGACGTGTACACAAGAAAATACTACAGACGTGTACACAAGAAAACACTACAGACGTGTACACAAGAAAATACTACAGACTTGTACACAAGAAAATACTGTCAAAGGTACCTAACAACAAAAATAAACCCAAACAAAAACGCTGCGGTGTTTCCCACATTTAAAAAATGTCTTATCGGCCTTAAGAATCCATGCTTTTAGAAAATTCTGCTTGAAAGTATGGATAATAAATGCATCTCTGCTTGAGTGTGTTTGTGGAGCAGGTTGTAGATTGACTTGGATGACCTATCTAGCAGCTGTTTGTATTTCTATAGTATTTTTTTTATAACAGCGTAAAGCCTTAGTGGATCAGCTTCTGACTGTTCTTGCTCAAAAGATTTGACACACTTGTGAAAGCTGCAGTACTAAACACCAGGGATTAAAAACGGAGTCACACCATGTATCATTGCAGACACGTGCATGTGCATTTTCAACTGATGAAAAGGTAAAACTTCCAGAAGCTGCCTAGTCCCTGCTCATGAGGGATTGATTTTCTGTTGTCAAGATCTGTGTTGTGGTGAATTTTAATCGGGCTTAGTGTTGTGGAGCAATGTTCCTGGATTGTTCTTTCTGTGTTTGGTGTCAGTCATGAGTTCTAAGGTGTGCATGAGTCTTTGGCCTGTGATTGTTTATGAATTCTTTATTAAACTGCTCTGCCGTCTGTTGTAAGGGGAGGTGGAGCTCCATTGAAAAGTGTTTAACAATGCATTTTTAACACAAGCAAATCACCTGTTCGTCCTTCTCCAAACAAAATTGCATAACATTTCCTAATAAGAATCAATCTTGTCCCTCTCTTCCAATACCTTCCGCTGGCTTGGATCAGCTCGTGCTTTCTGACTAACGGGCTCTAATTTCAACATTGTGCCCTCTTGTTCTGGGCTGTGCCGCCAACAGAAACAGTTTATTTCTATTTATCCTGTAGACTTCTCTAATCACTGGCAGCATGGTGGCACAGCACTGCCTTACAGCACCAGAGACCCGGGTTCCATCCCGACTACGGGCGCCGTCTGTACGGAGTTTGTACGTTCCCCCCTGTGACCTGCGTGGGTTTTCTCCGAGATCTTCGGTTTCCTCCCACACTCCAAAGACGTGCAGGTATGTAGGTTATTTGACTGGGCAAATGTAAAAATTGTCCCTAGTGTGTGTAGGATAGTGTTAGTGTGCGGGGATAGCTGGTTGGCGTGGACTCGGTGGGCCGAAGGGCCTGTTTCCGCGCTGTATCTCTAAATCTAAATCTAAATCTAAACTGAGCGGGTCAGGCAGCATCTCTGGAGAGAAGGAATGGGTGACGTTTCGGGTCGAGACCCTTCTTCAGTCTGAGGAAGGGTAACTCATAATTAATGTTGTTTCGATCCAGTATCGTAACTTTGACCTGACATTGGATCCACTTCAAGGACAGTATCGTCTTGCCGAGGTGCAATCGGTTGGCATAGTGGTGCAGCGGGTGGAGCTGTTGCCTTACAGCGCCAGAGGCCCCTGTTCAATCCTGACTGTGTGCACTATCTGTACTGTCTGGAGTTTGTACATTCTCTCTGTGACCTCGTGGGTTTTCTCCGGGTGCTCCGGTTTCCTCCCACATTCCAAAGACGTGAAGGTTTTGTAGGTTAATTGGTTTTTGTACATTGTCCCTGGTGTGTAGGTTAGAACTAGTGTACATGTGAGCGTTGGTCGGTGCGGACTCAGTGGGCCGAAGGGTCTGGTTCCACATGGTATTTCTAAACAAAACTAAACAAGCTAGGTTCAGAGTTGAAAATAGTCCAGCCTGGTAGATTGTACTCAGGCCAACCTGACTTTTGAATTCAGTTTAGTTTAGAGAAGGTTTAAGAATTAATAGTGTGCTTTTCAAAAAATGACCTGGATATTTCTTATCATATCATATATATACAGCCGGAAACAGGCCTTTTTCGGCCCTCCAAGTCCGTGCCGCCCAGTGATCCCCGTACATTAACACTATCCTACACCCACTAGGGACAATTTTTACATTTTACCCAGCCAATTAACCTACACACCTGTACGTCTTTGGAGTGTGGGAGGAAACCGAAGATCTCGGAGAAAACCCACGCAGGTCACGGGGAGAACGTACAAACTCCTTACAGTGCAGCACCCGTAGTCAGGATCGAACCTGAGTCTCCGGCGCTGCATTCGCTGTAAAGCAGCAACTCTACCGCTGCGCTACCGTGCCGCCCATTGGTTGAGGGTCGAATCGTGTTTTAGACTCTTGAATGAAAATGTGCCCAATTCCCGCAAACATTACCATGCCTGAAGCCTATGATAAAATCTACAGAGAAGAACTATCACCTTCTTCACCAACGCTGCACTTTTGTTGATATACATCAGCAGAAATAATATGTTGGGAACAAGGCAAGTGAAGTAATCTAGCGGGACAGGCAGCATCTGTGGAGAGAAGGAATGGGTGGCGTTTCGGGTTGAGACCCTTCGTTAGACTTGACTCGAAATGACACAGAAAGCTGGAGTAACTCAGCGGGACAGGCAGCATCTGTGGAGAGAAGGAATGGGTGACGTTTCGGGTCGAGACCCTTCTTCAGACTCAGTCAGAGGAGAGTGACACTGGAGATATGGGAAGGTCCCTGGACAATGCAGAGACTGCATCAATGACTCAGGGAAGATGGAGCCCACAACGGTCCATTGTTGGCTGGGAAGAGGTGATACTGGTTTAAACCCAAGATGGACACAAAAAGCTGGAGTAACTCATCGGGACAGGCAGCATCTCTGGAGAGAAGGAATGGGTGACGTTTCGGGTCGAGACCCTTCTTCAGACTAAACTGAGCTGTTGAGTGGCAGAGCTTTGCTGTGCTGGAGTGATCCGGCTTGCTCACTGGGTTCAGTGGATGTGAGAGTGCCGTTTCCATGGCAGACGCTGTGTGTGATGCATTACAATTGGAGAGGCCAAGGGAGAAAATGGTGTTTGCATCAGGTCATTGAGATTCATACCCCAACTATACTACAGTCTCTCATACTAAATCTGCAGCATAATTCTGCCAGCTCTGGCCTATTGCATTTAATTGGTGCTTGGAGCACCCATGACATCATTTGCATGATTGACATTTTGGGGCATAACTTTAAAATGTTAATGTGTTTTCCTTGGAGATATCATTTGGTTTTATTCCTAATGAGGAAAAAGATCAACAATTCTATCAACGCTTCTGGTCGTTAGAGCTCACAGCGGTCAGTGCATGCTGGCCAATGGCAGCGGGTAGAGCTGCTGCCTCACAGCGTCAAAGGCCCGGGTTTGATCCTGATCTTGGCCGCTGCCTGTACATGAAGTTTGCACATTCTCCCTGTGACCGTGTGTGTTCACCCCCACATTCCAAAGACGTGCCGCTTTGCAGGTTAATTGGCCTCCGTAAATTGCCCACCTGTGTGTAGGGAGTGGGTGAGAAAGTGGGATCACGCAGAACTTGTGTCAACAGCCGATCGATGGTTGGCATGGTCTCGGTGGGCCGAAGGGCCTGTTTCCTTGCGGTTTCTCTAAACTAAACTAAACTAAACTAAACTAAACTAAACTAAATGGGCTGATTACTGTACATAGAAAAGATGTTTTGTCTATGAGTTGGAAGATACTTGGGTTCACAATCTAACAAAGCTATGACAAGACAAGGCAGTTTAGTTTAGTTTAGAGATACAGTGTGGAAACAGGCCCTTCGGCCCACCGAGTCAGCGTCGACCAGCGATCCCCGCACACACTAACACTATCCTACACACACTAGGGACGATTTACAATTTTTTACAGAAGCCAATTAACGTACTGACCTGTACATCTTTGGAATGTGGGAGGAAACCGGAGCTCCTGGAGAAAACCCACGCAGTCACAGGGAGAAGGTACAAATTCCGTACAGACAGCACCCGTAGTTAGGATCAAACCCGGGTCTCTGACGCTGGGAGGCAGCAGCTCTACCCACCTCACCACTGTGCTGCCCCTAAAGACAATTGTGGCACAATTTGTGTTGGTTTCAACACTGTGCCAAAGGCACACTGCTTGGCACCAAGAATATTTGCAGGAGGGCCTATGATTGCAAATAATATAAGTGCCTTTAAATACCTGAGAGGCAAAGTTATCACACACAGCACATGGAACTAGTTGCCAGAGGAGATGGTGGAGATGGGTACAATTACAAACTTCAAAGAGACTTAGACAGGTATGTGGATGGATATGGGCCACATGGTGGCAAGAACAGGAAAGCAGACTATTATCTGAATGGTGGCCGATTAGGAGAAGGGGAGATGCAACGTGACCTGGGTGTCATGGTACACCAGTCATTGAAAGTAGGCATGCAGGTGCAGCAGGCAGTGAAGAAAGCGAATGGTATGTTGGCATTCATAGCGAGGGGATTTGAGTATAGGAGCAGGGAGGTTCTGCTGCAGTTGTACAGGGCATTGGTGAGACCACACCTGGAGTATTGCGTACAGTTTTGGTCTCCTAATCTGAGGAAAGAAATTCTTGCCATAGAGGGAGTACAGAGAAGGTTCACCAGATTGATTCCTGGGATGGCAGGACTTACATATGAAGAAAGACTGGATAGACTCGGCTTGTATTCGCTGGAATTTAGAAGATTGAGGGGGGATCTTACAGAAACTTACAAAATTCTTAAGGGGTTGGACAGGCTAGATGCAGGAAGATTGTTCCCGATGTTGGGGGAGTCCAGAACAAGGGGTCACAGTTTAAGGATAAGGGGGAAGTCATTTAGGACCGAGATGAGAACTTTTTTTTTACACAGAGAGTGGTGAATCTGTGGAATTATCTGCCACAGAAGGTAGTTGAGGCCAGTTCATTGGCTATATTTAAGAGGGAGTTAGATGTGGCCCTTGTGGCTAAAGGGATCAGGGGGTATGGAGAGAAGGCAGGTACAGGATACTGAGTTGGATGATCAGCCATGATCATATTGAATGGCGGTGCAGGCTCGAAGGGCCGAATGGCCTCCTCCTGCACCTATTTTCTATGTTTCTATGCGGGCATGTGAGACTAGCTCAGTTATGCAGTTTGGTTGGCATAGATTAGAGGGTCCTGAAGGGTCTGTTCCTGTGACTTGGCCACCTCCCTACTGTCTCGCATTTTGGATGTTTTTATTTTTAATATCCTGTGTGACCCCCTGGTGTAAAGATTTTGTTCTCGGCTCCACATTTTTAGAACTAAGATACACAGGAAAATAGGAGCAATGTGCCATTTAAAAAAAATGCTCCCATGAAACTTCACCTGATCTCAGCATATCTTCGAAATTAATCTTCATTTCCTGACAACAACAAAACAATTGGCATTCGCCGGGCTGAAGTTCTCCTCTGAGTATATTTGTGTTGAAGCAACTGGCTTAGGCTACTCTATGTTTTATGAAACACCTGCTTTCACACACAAAGCACAAACATCATGGTTGGAGATGAAAAGGTGCACTGAATGCATTAGTAATTGGGTGAAGCATTAAAGGCCCATACTTTGTGTTTTATAATGGTCCAAAAAGTATGTACACTCTGTATGATATTGTATGCTTTATTAATAACGTAGTCATTAAAGCTAAATTCACCCTAGCCAGGTGAAAGGTTGCATTTATATAGTGCCTTAAATATGCGAAGTACTCAAAAAGGTTTCGCGGAAACTTAATTAAAGGTAAAAATGGGGCTTATACTAGAGGACTGAAGCATATTTGGGTAAAGTCACTATGGTAGTAATCCAAAGTCTGGATAAGAGTTCAAATTCCATTGAAACTTCAGGGGAATGAAAAACTAGTCATTTCTTTTGACCAGAAGTTCAATGTGTCTCCAAATACTGCAACAAACTACAGCATTGTGTGTACATGAAATAAACTGGCAGGTGAGGTAGTTAAGGCAGGTACAATAAAAACATATAAAACATTGGACAGGTACGTAGGTAGGAAAGAGTTGGAGCACATGGGGCAGGTGCAGGCAAGTAGGACTAGCTCACTGGCTATATTGGCCAGCACGGACCAGTTGGGCCAAAGGGCCTGTCTCCTTGGTGTTTGGCTCTATGATTCTCTACGATGTACTGCAGAACGAATGGTCACTGGTTTCCGGTCAACAGAAGGGTATATACCCAAAACATACCCATCCATGTTCTCCAGAGATTCCTGACCCGCTGACTTACTCCAGCACCTTGTCTAATTTTTAAAACAAAAATCTTCTTTTCTCACTTTTCCAGTTCTGTTTCTCTCTGCACGAATGATAAGCACATCCCACATATTGTTTCACAAACGCCGGTCTGGTAGTTACATGGGCACCAGTCATAAGGTCATAAGGAATAGGAGTGGAATCAGGCCATTCGGTTCATCAAGTCTACTCCGCCATTCAATCATGGCTGATCTATCTCTCCCTCCTAACCCCATTCTCCTGCCTTCTCCCCATAACCCCTGACACCCGCACTGATCAAGAATCTATCTATCTCTGCCTTAAAATATATCCACTGACTTGGCCTCCACAACTTTCTGTAGTAATGAATTCCACAGATTCGCCACCCTCTGACTAAGGAAATGTCTCCTCATCTCCTTCCTAAAAGAACGTCCTTTAATTCTGAGGCTGTGACCTCTAGTTCTAGACTCTCCCACTAATGGAAACATCACTTTAGTACCGACAAAATACTTTTATTTTGGATTATTTAATTATATAATTTAAATCAGCCTGCCATGTTTCCAGATAATTGGTCTAGAATTCAGCCTTGCTCTTTGTTTGAGTAACCACTGTTGCAATACTTCTTACTTAATGTTTAACAAATCGAATATAATGAAGAAATATGTACTTGAAGTTGTTCATTCAGAAAGTCACCAAGGGCCAAATTCAAGAATTCTGACAATTTGCCTGCAATTCTCACATATTTGCTAAGATTTTTAATGGGAATTCCATTCAAGTAAAATGGCCCTTTTCCATTGAAGGCTTGTAATTTACTTTTATATTTCTTATCATTTTCCCAGCTTTTCCGACAATCATCTGCAGTCTATGACTGACTTCACTGCCATTGGAAACAGTTTGTCCTTATTCACTCTCACAAAACCCTTCATAAATTTGAACGCCCCCATCAAATCACTCTTTAACCTTCTCTTAGAGGAGAACTGCTTCAACTTATCCAGTCTCTCTACAAAACTGAAGTCCTTTATCCCAAAAGTCAGACCAGTAAATCTTCCCTGAGCTCTCAGAAAGGACTTGACATTGTGATGTATTTAAACCAATTTAACTGGGGCGGTCACGGTGGCACAGCGGCAGAGTTGCTGCCTTACAGCGAATGCAGCGTTGGAGACTTGAATTCGATCCCGACTATGGGCGCCGTCTGTACGGAGTTTGTACGTTCTCCCCATGATCTGCGTGGGTTTTCTCCCAGATCTTCGGTTTCCTCCCACACTCCAAAGACGTACAGGTTTGTAGGTTAATTGGCTTGGTAAATGTAAAAATTGTTCCTAGTGGGCATAGGATAGTGTTAATGTGCGGGGATCGCTGGGCGGCGCGGACTCGGTGGGCCGAAGGGCCTGTTTCCACGCTGTATCTCTAAACTAAACTAAACTAAACTAAACTGGAGCTGGCACCTTAAAGTAAAGATGCAGGAACATTCTCAACATGAACATTTATTTTTCCTATAATTTCATCCTCCCCTTCATTCCCCAAAATCCCCCACCCCCCCCATCCCCCCCACCCCACCCCCTCACCAACATCCTCCCACCCCCTAACCCTTTGTCATGTCTATCTTTGTGGTAAGGCACTCTATACTCTGTATCTTGCACTCTGTATCTTCCCCTTTCCTCTACCTGCTGTACTTGAGTTTGACTTGATAGTATTGATGTACACTATATCTGAAGAAGGGTCTCGACTCAAAACGTCACCCATTCCTTCTCTCCCGAGATGCTGCCTGTCCCGCTGAGTTACTCCAGCATTGTGTGTCTACCTGCATCTGAATGGATTGGATAGCATACAAAACCAGCTTTCCACAGATCTATAACCTTCATGTTGATATCAATAACTATAATTCCACAAATACTCAAACCAAAACATTTGTAGCAAGCCGATTCCTTAGAGCGTCACAGTGACTGAGCTGGAAGAGCTGCTGCCTCACAACACCAGAGACCCAAGTTAGACGATAGACAATAGGTGCAGGAGGAGGCCATTCGGCCCTTCGAGCCAGCACCACCATTCAATGTGATCATGGCTGATCATTCTCAATCAGTACCCCGTTCCTGCCTTCTCCCCATACCTCCTGACTCCACTATCCTTAAGAGCTCTATCCAGCTCTCTCTTGAATGCATTCAGAGAATTGGCCTCCACTGCCTTCTGAGGTAGAGAATTCCACAGATTCACAACTCTCTGACTGAAAAAGTTTTTCCTCATCTCCGTTCTAAATGGCCTACCCCTTATTCTTAAACTGTGGCCCCTTGTTCTGGACTCCCCCAACATTGGGAACATGTTTCCTGCCTCTAACATATCCAACCCTTTAATAATCTTTTACGTTTCGATAAGATCTCCTCTCATCCTTCTAAATTCCATTGTATACAAGCCTAGTCGCTCCAGTCTTTCAACATATGACAGTCCCGCCATTCCGGGAATTAATCTGGTAAACCTACGCTGCACGCCCTCAATAGCAAGAATATCCTTCCTCAAATTTGGAGACCAAAACTGCACACAGTACTCCAAGTTCGATCCTGTCCTCGAGAGCTATCTTATGTGGAGTTTGCACGTTCTCTCTGTGACACGTGGGTTTCCTCCGGGTGCTCCTCCTCCCACGTCCCAAAGACATGCAAGTTTACACGATAATTGCCCGTTGTAAATTGCTTCTAGTGTGTAGGGAGTGGATGAGAAAGTGGGATAACTTACAACTAGAATGTGTGATCAATGGTCAGCATGGACTTGTTGGGACGAAGGGCCTGTTTCCATGCTGTATCATAACTTCATGAGTGATAGGAGCAGAATTAGGCCATTCGACCCACCAAGTCCACTCCAACATTCAATCATGGCTGATCTCTCTCCCCCTCAACCCCATTCTCCTGCCTTCTCCCCATAACCCCTGACAGCCGTACTAATCAAGAATCCATCTATCTCTGCATTAAAAATATCCACTGACTTGGCCTCCACAGCCGTCCACAGATTCACCACCCTCTGACTGACGAAATTCCTTCTCATGTCCTTCCTCAAGGAACATCTTATAATTCTGAGGCTGTGCCCTCTGGTCCCAGACTCTCCCACTAGTGGAAACATCCTCTCCACATCCACGTATCTCGAGAAGAATTAGTGAAGTGAAGTCCCATATCACAGGAAGCAGTTCTTGTAAATGCATTTAGTGACATTTAATAGTAAAACCAGCAAGACAGCTGAATGCCGCATGCTGTGATCACAGATGGCAGGCTGCAAGGGTGGCATTGTTAGAAGGATGCAAACAAAATGGGAAGAGTTGCTTGGCTGCGATATAAGCCAGGCGGTGTCATGGTGTGGAAGAAAGCAGGAACTGCTGCTGTGACCACCTACATCTCATATCACTTACGGTTGGATGTGACAAATATTTAGTTCCGTATCATTCAATGACACCGTGATAATGGTGCTTGCTTGCTTTGGCCTTTAGTCTTAGTTTTTTTGTAGTTTTAGTTTTAGAGATACAGCTCGGAAACAGGCCCTTCGGCCCACCGGGTCCGCGCCGACCAGCGATCCCCACACATTAACACGATCCTACACACACTGGGGACAATTTTTCACATTTATACCAAGCCAATTAACCTACATACCTGTACAGAGTCTCTTGCCCAGAGTAGGGGAATTGAGGACCAGAGGACATAGGTTTAAGGTGAAGGGGAAAAGATTTAATAGGAATCCGAGGGGGTAACTTTTTCACACAGAGGGTGGTGGGTGTATGGAACAAGCTGCCAGAGGAGGTAGTTGAGGCTGGGACTATCCCAACATTAAAGAAACAGACAGGTACATGGATAGGACAGGTTTGGAGGGATATGGACCAAGTGCAGGCAGGTGGGACTAGTGTAGCTGGGACATGTTGGCCGGTGTGGGTGTTGGGCCGAAGGGCCTGTTTCCATACTGTATCACTCTATGATTATGACATTCTGTTACTGGTATTTCACTGATACGCATGGTAGTCTGAGTGGTGTCCAGACTAATTGAATTATCCTCTCCCTCTCCATCACATGCGTAATAGACCTAGATGCTTATGAAAGTTTTATTATGATTAGAGCTTTCTTAATGGTCAATCATCAATCATAAATCAGGGAGCACTGAGAACTGTATTGTACAGATCGCTGTGCAGGTGGGATCAACAACTCATGGTAGTAAATATAAAACATTGCTCAATATTATTTGACACAAAGTGCTGGAGTAACTCAGCAGGTCAGACAGCATTGGAAGGAAAGAACTGCAGATGCTGGTTTAAATCTTAAGGATAGCGGAGTCAGGGGGTATGGGGAGAAGGCAGGAACGGGGTACTGATTGAGAATGATAAGCCATGATCACATTGAATGGCGGTGCGTACAGGCTCGAAGGGCCGAATGGCCTACACTTGCACCCATTGTCTATTGTCTATTGTCTATAAATCGAAGATAGACACAAAATGCTGGAGTAACACAGCGGGACAGGCAGGATCTCTAGAGAGAAGGAATGAGTCGGCAGACTTCAGACTGAAGAAGGGTCTTGACCCGAAACATCACCCATTCCTTCATTCCAGAGATGCTGCCTGACCCACTGAGTTACTCTAGCATTTTGTGTCTATCTTAGGTCGGACAGCATCTCTGGAGAACATGGTTAAGTGAATGTTCGGGTCTGGGCCCGCTGAGTTACGATGGCACTTTGTGTCTTTCTTTGTAATCAGTACTGTATCTGAGAGTCTCTGAGCGTCCGCACAATACTATTTTGTTGTCCACATAATTAAACCAGTCAATATCCAAGTCGATCATGAAACTTGGGATATTCATGCATCAAAAACTAGCCTTTGTTTGCTCAGCAGTGGTTAGCTGTGATGGACAGGGAGAGGATAATTCAATTAGTCTGGACACTACTCAGTAACACGGTCTACCTGACAGTGATTGACACCTGTCAGAAATCTTCACCAGCAGTCAATTTACTCCTTTAGGGAAAAAGTGAGCAATATTTTTGCAGAATGTGTAAAAGGTTATTGCTTTGTATCAATGCCCTAAATAAGCGATCAATGGAATGAATGGGTCTCTGAAGGATAGTGGTGGTTCTGGTTTGTCTGAGCTCACAGCACCACTCATAGCTGGCCTGCCAATATTGCCTTCTACTGAACATGAGCTCCTGAATATAAACTGATTCCTTGTACCTTCCCCTTTCCTTCACCTTTGGATCTACCGGAGTCACTGCCTCATAAAGGCAGCCAGCATCATCAGAGACCCACACCACCCTGGCCACACTCTCACTGACCCACACCACCCTGGCCACACTCTCACTGACCCACACCACCCTGGCCACACTCTCACTGACCCACACCACCCTGGCCACACTCTCACTGACCCACACCACCCTGGCCACACTCTCACTGACCCACACCACCCTGGCCACACTCTCACTGACCCACACCACCCTGGCCACACTCTCACTGACCCACACCACCCTGGCCACACTCTCACTGACCCACACCACCCTGGCCACACTCTCACTGACCCACACCACCCTGACCCACACCCCCTGACCCACACCACCCTGACCACACTCTCACTGACCCACACTCTCACTGACCCACACCACCATGGCCACACTCTCACTGACCCACACCACCCTGACCCACACCACACTGGCCACACTCTCACTGACCCACACCACCCTGGCCACACTCTCACTGACCCACACCACCCTGGCCACACTCTCACTGACCCACACCACCCTGACCCACACCACCCTGACCCACACCACCCTGACCACACTCTCACTGACCACACTCTCACTGACCCACACCACCCTGACCCACACCACCCTGACCCACACCACCCTGACCCACACCACCCTGGCCACACTCTCACTGACCCACACCCCCCTGACCCACACTCTCACTGACCCACACCACCCTGACCCACACCACCCTGGCCACACTCTCACTGACCCACACCCCCCTGACCCACACCACCCTGACCCACACCACCCTGACCCACACCACCCTGACCACACTCTCACTGACCACACTCTCACTGACCCACACCACCCTGACCCACACCACCCTGACCCACACCACCCTGACCCACACCACCCTGGCCACACTCTCACTGACCCACACCCCCCTGACCCACACTCTAACTGACCCACACTCTCACTGACCCACACCCCCCTGACCCACACCACCCTGGCCACACTCTCACTGACCACACTCTCACTGACCCACACCACCCTGACCCACACCACCCTGACCCACACCCCCCTGCCCACACTCTCACTGACCCACACTCTCACTGACCCACACCACCCTGGCCACACTCTCACTGACCCACACCCCCCTGACCCACACCACCCTGGCTCACACCACCCTGACCCACACTCTCACTGACCCACACTCTCACTGACCCACACCACCCTGACCCACACCACCCTGACCCACACCCCCCTGACCCACACTCTCACTGACCACACTCTCACTGACCCACACCACCCTGACCCACACCACCCTGACCCACGCCACCCTGACCCACACTCTCACTGACCCACACTCTCACTGACCCACACCAGCCTGACCCACACCACCCTGGCCACACTCTCACTGACCCACACCACCCTGGCCACACTCTCACTGACCCACACCACCCTGACCCACACCACCCTGACCCACACCACCCTGACCACACTCTCACTGACCCACACCACCCTGACCCACACCACCCTGACCCACACCCCCCTGACCCACACTCTCACTGACCACACTCTCACTGACCCACACCACCCTGACCCACACCACCCTGACCCACACCACCCTGACCCACACTCTCACTGACCCACACTCTCACTGACCCACACCACCCTGACCCACACCACCCTGACCACACTCTCACCGACCCACACCACCCTGACCCACACCACCCTGACCCACACCCCCCTGACCCACACTCTCACTGACCACACTCTCACTGACCCACACCACCCTGACTCACACCACCCTGACCCACACCACCCTGACCCACACTCTCACTGCCCCACACTCTCACTGACCCACACCACCCTGACCCACACCACCCTGACCCACACTCTCACTGACCCACACTCTCACTGACCCACACCACCCTGACCCACACCACCCTGGCCACACTCTCACTGACCCACACCCCCCTGACCCACACTCTCACTGACCCACACTCTCACTGACCCACACCACCCTGACCCACACCACCCTGACCCACACTCTCACTGACCCACACTCTCACTGACCCACACCACCCTGACCCACACCACCCTGGCCACACTCTCACTGACCCACACCCCCCTGACCCACACTCTCACTGACCCACACTCTCACTGACCCACACCACCCCTGGCCACACTCTCATCTCACCTCTGCCAAGTTAAAGTAATCTCCTCTGCCCGCACGTGATCCAGTCAGAGATTTAGCCAGAGGGTGGTGAATCTGTGGGATTCTTTGCCACAGAAGGCTGTGGAGGCCCAGTCATTGGATATTTTTAAGGCAGAGATAGATAGATTCTTGATGGACACAAAATAGACAATAGACAATAGGTGCAGGAGGAGGCCATTCGGCCCTTCGAGCCAGCACCACCATTCAATGTGATCATGGCTGATCATTCTCAATCAGTACCCCGTTCCTGCCTTCTCCCCATACCCCCTGACTCCGCTATCCTTAAGAGCTCTATCCAGCTCTCTCTTGAATGCATTCAGAGAATTGGCCTCCACTGCCTTCTGAGGCAGAGAATTCCACAGATTCACAACTCTCTGACTGAAAAGGTTTTTCCTCATCTCAGTTCTAAATGGCCTACCCCTTATTCTTAAACTGTGGCCCCTTGTTCTGGACTCCCCCAACATTGGGAACATGTTTCCTGCCTCTAACGTGTCCAACCCCTTAATAATCTTATACGTTTTTTCGATAAGATCTGGAGTAACTGCAGCTGACTGTACTCCAGCATTTTGTGTCTATCTTCGGTGTAAACTTGCATCTGCAGTTCCTTCCTACACAAAGTCAGAGGATATTTGTAAGGCAGAGGTAGATAGATTCTTGATCAGTGCGGGTGTCAGATGTTATGGGGAGAAGGCAGGAGAATGGGGTTAGGAGGGAGAGATAGATCAGCCATGATTGAATGGCAGAGTAGACTTGATGGGCCTAATTCTGCTTCTTTAACCTATGAATTCCCCCTCTTGCTCACATGGTCTCGCTGCACAGGTAGAAGCAATGACACCCCGAAGTTGTACTTCAGGACCACAGCGGCATCTTTTCCCCTGGTTTCTATTTCCATTCTAACGGGTGCACAACTCGGATGGAAAGATTGGTGTTTAGGAATGATGAGCCTGTTCTCCATCATTCAGTGCCACATGTGCATCATCCCACCATTACTCGGCTAAAGTGGAAATTTTTAATGAAATATTCAGTGAACCAAAGGCGATGTTTGCAAATGCAGTATGTTTAATGAGCTCTGAGTGTTAAAATAAAATGGTTCAACCAGCAGTTTTCATTTTAATTGCATAATATTAAACTGTCCTGAGCTGGATATATTGGGAATGTGGAATGGGACTGGATCTCATTATCGTGTGGCTGTCAAGGCATCTTCGCCCAGATCTTGTCCAGAGTATATTTTTCATTAAAAATGTTTATTTTCTCCATGGTCCATTCTGCCTTCAAAGTTGATATGGTTTTGTTAGAGGATGTTGTCACGACGTAGATACGATCTGAGCAAACGACTGAAAGGACATTGTGTTTGTCAGAACTTCATTCATCGCCCTCGTACTTTCAACAAGGAAGTCCCTCCTTGGTCTCACGTTCAGCTTTAGTTATGTAGGAAAATAACTGCAGATGCTGGTTCAAATCGAAGGTAGACACAAAATGCTAGAGTAACTCAGCGGGTCAGGCAGCATCTGAAGAAGGGTCTCGACCCGAAACGTCACCCATTCCTTCTCCCCTGAGATGCTGCCTGACCTGCTGAGTTACTCCAGCATTTAGTGAATAAATACCTGCAGCCTTAATTAGTTTAGTTTAGAGATAGAGCGCGGAAACAGGCCCTTCGGCCCACTGAGTCTGCGCCGACCAGCGATCCCCGCACATTAACACTACACGCACTAGGGACAATTTACACGTACACCAAGCCAATTAACCTACAAACCTGCACGTCTTTGGAGTGTGGGAGGAAACCGGAGATCTCGGTGTAAATGCAACACGGTCATGAAGAGAACGTACAAACTTCGTACAGACGGCGCCCGTAGTCGGGATGGAACCCGGGTCTCCGGCGCTGCAAGCGCTGTAAGGCAGCAACTCTACCGCTGTGCCACCGTGCCGCCCGGAAGCATCAGACCCAGCACAGGCGGTGTGAGTCTGTGCTAATGCCTGTGATGCTTTAATTTCCCATTTAATTGCTGGAACAAACATACATACATGATCTTATAGAGGTGTATACAATCATGAGAGAAATAGATCGGGTAGAGTCTCTTGCCCAGAGTAGAGGAATCGAGGACCAGAGGACATAGGTTCAAGGTGAAGGGGAAAAGATTTAATAAGAACTCAAGGGGCAACTTTTTCACACAGAGGGTGGTGGGTGTATGGAACAAGCTGCCAGAGGAGGTAGTTGAGGCTGGGACTATCCCATCGTTTGAGAAACAGTTAGACAGGTACATGGATAGGACAGGTTTGGAGGGATATGGACCAAGTGCAGGCAGGTGGGACTGGTGTAGCTGGGACATGTTGGCCAGTGTGGGCAAGTTGGGCCGAAGGGCCTGTTTCCACGCTGTGTCACTCTGTGACTCTATCGATTGTAACTGCAAGCAGATGCATATTGCACCACTATTGTGATGTAACAAGAATGCCTGGTTAAGAAGCATGACTGAGTTAATGATCACAATGTGCTTTTACTAGTTTTGCAAGATCGAAGGGAAATTGTCGTTTTTGTTGTGTCCCCTGAACCATCTGGCCTTGTGAAGGCTTACACAGACACGCCATCACTGAAGAAGGGTCTCAACCCGAAACATCACCCATTCGTTCTCCAGAGAAGCTGCCTTGTCCCGCTGAGTTACTCCAGCACTTTGTGTCTGTCTATTGCGTAGTTAGTGGTTGGAAAAGCCTGGTGATTACAGGATTATGAACACAGCCCAGACCATCACACAAACCAACCACCCTTCTATTGATTTCATTTACGCTGCCTCCAAGATCTCAGGGAAAACCCACGCAGGTCACGTGGGAGAACGTACAAACTCCACACAGACAGCGCCTGTAGTCGGGATGGAACCCGAGTCTCCGGCTCAACTGTAACTCAACTCAACTGTAACATTGGGCGGTCACGGTGGCGCAGCGGTAGAGTTGCTGCCTTACAGCGAATGCAGCGCTGGGGACTCAGGTTCGATCCCGACTACGGGCGCCGTCTGTACGGAGTTTGTACGTTCTCCCCGTGACCTGCGTGGGTTTTCTCCGAGATCTTTGGTTTCCTCCCACACTCCAAAGACATACAGGTATGTAGGTTAATTGGCTGGGCAAATGTAAAATAATTGTCCCGTGTGTGTGTGTAGGATAGTGTTAATGTGCGGGGATCGCTGGGCGGCGCGGACCCGGTGGGCCGAAGGGCCTGTTTCCACGCTGTATCTCTGAATCTAAATCTAAATCTAAACTGCAGCTGAAGAGTGCTGCCTTAGCCTGTCTGCTACTTGGATGTGTTTTCAGCATTTGGCTACCAATGAGATATGTAAATAATATGTGCATTGATCTAATGATTAGCTGCATGGAAGTTGTTGTAAACACTAGGCTGCTGCTACTATTTGAATGCTAATATTTGAGTACAAGAAAATAACTTCTAACATTTTAGCAAGCATCTCTGTTGGGTCTTTATTTGAATTTATTTGTTCCATTTTGCTCAGTCAGGGCTCTTTTAATATGTGTAATGTGAGAAAAAATCAGTATGTGAGTGCATGTGAAGTGTGTTTGTGTTGACTAGCTGTAAGGAATAACGGAGTGCTTCCATTAATGTCTCAATGTAAGCCCTTAGAGCCATGGGATTAACTCCATTTCCTTTTCGGAGCCTGAGAAGGGGATCTATAAATCTTATCCTGTCGTGAGATTTTATCCCAACCTCTCAATCCTCCCTCTTCCCTCAGCAGCAGTTTCAGCTTCAGTCTCAGTTCAGTTTATTGTCACGTGTACTGAGGTACAACGAAAAGCTTTTGTTGCGTGCTAACCAGTCAGCGGAAAGACAATCCATGATTACAATCGAGCCGTCCATAGTGGACAGATACATGATAAGGGAATGATGTTTAGTGCAAGGTAAAGCCAGCAAAGTCCGATCAAAGATAGTCTGAGGGTCGTCAATGAGGTAGCTAGTAGATTTAGATTTTTAGATTTAGATTTAGATTTAGAGATACAGCGCGGAAACAGGCCCTTCAGCCCACCGGGTCCGCGCCGCCCAGCGATCCCCGCACACTAACACTATCCTACACCCACTGGGGACAATTTTTACATTTACCAAGCCAATTAACCTACATACCTGTACGTCTTTGGAGTGTGGGAGGAAACCGAAGATCTCGGAGAAAACCCACGCAGGTCACGGGGAGAACGTGCAAACTCCGTACAGACGGCGCCCGTAGTCGGGCTCGAACCTGAGTCTCCGGCGCTGCATTCGCTGTAAGGCGGCAACTCTACCGCTGCGCCACCGAGCCGCCCGTAGTTTAGCATTGGTCTCTGGTTGTGGTAGGATGGTTCAGTTGCCTGCTAACTGCTGGGTACAACCTGTACCTGAATCTGGAGGTGTGCGTCTTCACACTTTTGCACCACTGTTTCCAGCGCTGTGGTTCTTGTCCAGTTCCAACTTTGCTTGTTATTTCTAGCGCTGCATTCTGTGTCTATCCTTTCGCTTGGATTGCATTCAGGGATGTTTTGACTGGAGAGCATATTGCCATTGAACCCAAACTTGTTTTCAATGAACAACCAGATGGTACAGCAAACATTTATGAACACATCTGAACGCATCACTTCAGCGGTTCAACAGTTCAATAGTACTTTATTGGTCACATGTACTCCAGTGAACTTCAGTGATCCAGTGAACTTCAGTGATCCAGTGAACTTCAGTGATCCAGTGAACTTCTTTGTTTTCATACAAATTCAGTAAAATCATACGTTAGCACAATTATGCATAAGTACATCAGAGACGAATAACATTATAAAAGGACTGGACAAGCTAGGAAAACTTTTCCCAACGTTGGGGGGGGGAGTCCAGAACCAGGGGCCACACAGTCTAAGAATAAAGGGGAGGCCATTTAAAACTGAGGTGAGAAGAAACTCTTTCACCTAGAGAGTTATAAATTTGTGGGATTCTCTGCCACAGCGGGCAGTGGAGGCCGATTCACTGGATGGATTTAAAAGAGAGTTAGATAGAGCTCTAGGGGCTAGTGGAATCAAGGAATATGGGGAGAAGGCAGGCACGGGTTACTGATTGTGGATGATCAGCCATAATCACAGTGAATGGCAGTGCTGGCTCGAAGGGCCGAATGGCCTCCTCCTGCGCCTATTTCCTATGTTTGTATGTTTCTAGTACACAGTACACATGTATCTCTACACTATGATTGTGTTTACGCTGACTGGTTAGCACGCAACAAAAGCTGTTCACTGTACCTCAGTACCCGTGATAATAAACTGAACTGAAGTACAACAGCACAGAAGGCAGGAATGGGGTACTGATTGAGGATGATCAGCTATGATCACATTGAATGGTGGTGCTGGCTTGAAGGGCCGAATGGCCTCCTCCTGCACCTATTGTCTATTGTCTATAGGGCATAGGTAGGAGAGGCGAGGACAGGAATCAGAGGAGCAGAGAGTTTAGTTTAGTTTTGAGATACAACGCAAAACAGCCCCGTCAGCCCAGTGAGTTTGCACTGACCAGCGAACCCCACGTGTTAACACAGCACACACTAGGGACTGTTTTTGTACATTTAAACCAATAGACAAGAGACAATAGGTGCAGCAGGAGGCCATTCGGCCCTTCGAGCCAGCACCGCCATTCAATGTGATCATGGCTGATCATTCTCAATCAGTACCCCGTTCCTGCCTTCTCCCCATACCCCCTGACTCCGCTATCCTTAAGAGCTCTATCTAGCTCTCTCTTGAATGCATTCAGAGAATTGGCCTCCACTGCCTTCTGAGGCAGAGAATTCCACAGATTCACAACTCTCTGACTGAAAAGGTTTTTCCTCATCTCCGTTCTAAATGGCCAACCCCTTATTCTTAAACTGTGGCCCCTGGTTCTGGACTCCCCCAATATTGGGAACATGTTTCCTGCCAATTAACCAACAAACCTGTACGTCTTTGGAATATGGGTGGAAACCAAAGGTCTCGGAGAAAACCCACGCAGGTCATGGGGAGAACGTACAGACAGCATTCGTAGTCAGGATCGAACCCCGAGTCTCTGGCGCTGTCAGGCAGTATCTCTACCGCCACACCGCCGTGCCGCCAACGGTGTTGAGTTCTGGGATTGCTGTAGCTCACAGATATAAGGATCAAAAACTGCTGGTCAGTAGACCAACGATCAGTCAGTCTCTACCAGTATTGAGGCTGTGATACATTAGAGCCAACTTCATTTGGAAATGAATTGACAATTTGATTTGAAGTAATGATTTGCCACAACAAAATAGATTCTTGGAAACAGAATTTAAATGAATGGAAGAGCTGTCAGCAATTTTTAAAATGTATTTTTTTCCTCACTTATTAGGTCTTGGGTTCTTGGGGAGATGGAGCACAATCAGCAATATTGTCTCCAGTGGCCCTTGAAGCCATTTCATGCTTGGAGAGAACAAAAGGGAGACCTGCATTTCTTCCGTGACTTCCATGTCCTTGCTTGTCCCAAAGCATTTGCAACCAATGAAGTATTTCCTGATGCACAATCACGATTGTGCCACTTAGTAAACTCCCAAAACATCTCAAAATAGATTAATGAACATCGTATATCAATCGGGGAATCAGGCGAGACTGCAGATGCTGGAATCTGGAGCAAAGCGTGCTGGAGTCATGGAGTCAGACAGTGATACAGTGTGGAAACAGGCCCTTCGGCCCAACATGCTCGCACCGGCCAACATCGTCCCAGCTATACTAGTCCCACCTGCCTGCATTTGGTCCATATCCCTCCAAACCTGTCTAACTGTTAGTTAAACGTTGGGATAGTCCCAGCCTCAACTACCTCCTCTGGCAGCTTGTTCCATACACCCACCACCCTCTGTGTGGAAAAGTTACCCCTCGGATTCCTATTAAATCTTTCCCCCTTCACCTTGAACCTCTGTCCTCTGGTCCTCGATTCCCCTACTCTGGGCAAGAGACTCTGTGCGTCTACCCCGATCTGTTCCTCTCATGATTTTGTACACTGTGCTTTTGTGCTGGAAGAACTCAGCAGGTCAGGCAGCATCTGTGGAGAGAATGGACAGATGATGTTTTGGGTTGGGACCCTTCATATGCTCTCCTAACATGGGTCCTCACATGACATTCCTGGCATGAAAGTGACAGTGCATATAGGAGAACAAGGGGCGATTCTGTCTCTATAGACTGTGGGCATTGGCCTATGGACAGGGGGTATTTGCCTCTGTGATTTCTCCTGCTCATTCACGCACCTAACGTTTTCTCCCAATGCAGTTTTGATGTGAACGATCTTGAGAGTTAATGAACACAGGAAAATCGAAGCTGGAGCAGGCCATTTGGCCCCTCTTGTCTCTGTAAGATCATGTTTGGTCTTCACTAAAGAACAATAGACAATAGACAATAGACAATAGGTGCAGGTGGAGGCCATTCAGCCCTTCGAGCCAGCACCGCCATTCAATGTGATCATGGCTGATCATCCACAATCAGTACCCCGTTCCTGCCTTCTCCCCATACCCCCTGACTCCGCTATCCTTAAGAGCTCTATCTAGCTCTCTCTTGAATGCATTCAGAGAATTGGCCTCCACTGCCTTCTGAGGCAGAGAATTCCACAGACCACTTTCATAAGTTCATAAGCGATAGGAGCAGAATTTGGCCACTTGGCCCATCGTCTACTCTGCCATTCAACCATGGCTGATCTATCTCTCCCTCCCAACCCCATTCTCCTGCCTTCTCCCCATAACCCCTGACACCTGCACTAATCAAGAATCTATCTATCTCTGCCTTAAAAACATCCACTGACTTGTGGCCTCCACAGCCGTCTGTGGCAAAGAATCCCACAGATTCACCACCCTCTGGCTAAACAAATTCCTCCTCATCTCCTTCCTAAAGGAACGTCCTTTAACTCTGAGGCTGTGCCCTCTAGTCCTAGTCTCTCCCACTAGTGGAAACATCCTCTCCACATCCACTCTTTCCTGCACTGTCCTTATACAACTTGTTTCCCTCAACATCTAACATCTAATAATCTCCGCCTTGAATAATCTCAACACTAAGCTTCTGGGTAGATTCTGGATAATCAGCAGGTCATGCAGCATCTGTGGAGAAGGAACTGAATTTAATGCCTCAGTTCAGCGACCCTTTATCAATATTCTGACTGCAGGAGAGAAGGGGAGGACGTGTTGACGTGGTGGAGGAGACCTGGGGACATTTTCACCAGCGAGATGGCCGCCAGAGTTTTCTGCGGTGGAGGTGATGTGGGACGGTGAATGTGGGCAGGGAGGGCTGAATACCAGAGACCCAGGTGATCCACCATGTGGAGGCTCCAGCAGTAGATGGTTTCAGCATGTTCTCCACCAGCCTTGCAGAAATACACACCATGTCTTCATAACATCAGAAGCTGCTGCCTCTGAGAACATTGTGGTGCCTGCCTCAGGCAGTCCTTCATTGAAGTTTTACAATCAGTGACTCACGAGCAGCAGGATGTAAGGGATTATTACGTGCTAGCCCGACTCGGAAGATATTTGAAAGGTCGAGGATCGGTGAACTGGCGCAGAGGAGGAGTTGCTGCCTCCAGGGTTCGATCCCGACTACGGGCGCTGTCTGTAACAGACAATAGACAATAGACAATAGACAATAGGTGCAGGAGGGGGCCATTCGGCCCTTCGAGCCAGCACCGCCATTCAATGTGATCATGGCTGATCGTTCTCAATCAGTACCCCATTCCTGCCTTCTCCCCATACCCCCTGACTCCGCTATCATTAAGAGCTCTATCTAGCTCTCTCTTGAATGCATTCAGAGAATTGGCCTCCACTGCCTTCTGAGGGAGAGAATTCCACAGATTCACAACCATCTGACTACGTTTGTACGTTCTCCCCGTGACCTGCGTGAGTTTTCTCCGAGGACCTCGGTTTCCTCCCACACTCCAAAGACGTGCAGGTTTGTAGGTTAATTAGCTTGGTATAAATGTTAAAAAAATTGTCCCCAGTGTAGGACAGTGTTAATGTGCGGGGATCACTGGTCGGTGCGAGCTCGATGGGCTGAAGGGCCTGTTTCCACGCTGTATCTCTAAACTAAAGTGAACTAAATTGAGGCAGGTATTGATCAGCATTGATGATATTGAACAGCAGAGTAGGCTTGTGGGGCAGTGGTCAATTCTGATCCTACTTTCTTGAAGATAGACACAAAAAGCTGGAGTAACTCAGGAATTCTCTGCCTCAGAAGGCAGTGGAGGCCAATTCTCTGAATGCATTCAAGAGAGAGCTAGATAGAGCTCTTAAGGATAGCGGAGTCAGGGGGTATGGGGAGAAGGCAGGAACGGGGTACTGATTGAGAATGATCAGCCATGATCACATTGAATGGCGGTGCTGGCTCGAAGGGCCGAATGGCCTCCTCCTGCACCTATTGTCTATTGTCTATAAGATAACTGCTGATGCTGGTACAAATCGAAGGTATTTATTCACAAAATGCTGGAGTAACTCAGCAGGTCAGGCAGCATCTCGGGAGAGAAGGAATGGGTGACGTTTCGGGTCGAGACCCTTCTTCAGACTAAGAGTCAGGGGAGGGGGAAACCGGAGATATGGAAGGGTAAGGAGTGAAAACGACAGATCAGAGCAGACGATGATCAAGGAAATGTAGATTGGTTCATTGTTATGCAGGTGCTGATTTAAATCGAAGGTAGACACAAAATGCTGAAGTAACTCAGCAGGTCAGGCAGCATCTCGGGAGAGAAGGAATGGGTGTATGGTTCATTAGGGTTAGGGATGGGTGTATGGTTCATTGTTGGCTGAGGGAAAGGTGATAACGAGGCATACAGAAAGTAAAATTAATTAGGAGGACAGTGAAACTAGTCGGAGAACTAGGGAGAGACGGAGAGAGAGAGAGGGGTTCCTCCAGATTCTACACCTCTTGATTCAGGGGCAGATGCTGCCTGTCCCGTTGAGTT
Organism: Rhinoraja longicauda; assembly: GCF_053455715.1. Lineage (NCBI taxonomy): Eukaryota > Metazoa > Chordata > Chondrichthyes > Rajiformes > Arhynchobatidae > Rhinoraja > Rhinoraja longicauda. Next base: position 80,924,946 of record NC_135958.1, read on the forward strand.
ACTCCAGCATTTTGTGTCTATCTTCTGTGTAAACCAGCATCTGCAGTTCCTTCCTACAACTACCCATTTTCCTTTGTGTTCTCTTACTATCTGAGATTGCAGTCACTGGAGGTTATTCTCCCTCGATACATAAAAACTTCCTTAGTCCTGCTACCCAAACAATCACCGATGGCGCAGCAGGTAGAGCTGCTGCCTCCCAGCATCAGACACCCGCATTCAATCCTGACCCTGGGGCGCTGTCTGTGTGGAGTTTGCACGTTCCTCCCCTGTGACCTCGTGGGTTTCCTCCAGGCACTCCGGTTTCCCCCCACATCCCAAAGACGAGCAGATTTGTAGGTTAATCGGCCCTCAGTAAGTTGTGTGGGGGGTGGATAAGAAAGTGGGATAACATGGAACTGATGTGAACGAGCGACCGATGGCCAGTGTGGACTCAGTGGGCCGAAGGGCCTGTTTCCGTGCTACATCTCTGAACTATCTTCTAACAAGCTGAAAGTTTGAAATATAATTCAATTTTAGATATAATTAAATATTGCAATCTATGGATTGTTAATATGTCTGAATTTTGCTAATATTTCCATAAACGGAATGCCAGATTGCTTTTCACAGCAAATGTTGCCAGATTATTTTTTGAGAAGCAATAATTGCTCAAATTGAAGTAGGGATGGTGAAACTAAAACGATGATTCATCTGTTCTACACAAGTCAAGTGTCTGGCCACTTTGGCAAGGAAGGAATGTTTTTGCAAGTTATGGAATTGTTGGGTTCCCAACGTTTCCGAATCATTGAACATAGAACAGTACGGCAGAGGAACAGGCCCTTCGGCCCACAATGGCTGTGCTGACCATGATGCCAAGATATATGATGCATATCCCTCCATTCCCAGCATATCCATGTGCTGGTGCAAAAGCCTATCAATCGCCACTATCGTATCTGCCTCCACCCCCACCCCCACCCCCACCCCCACCCCCACCCCCACCCCCACCCCCACCCCCACCCCCACCCCCACCCCCACCCCCACCCCCACCCCCACCCCCACCCCCACCCCCACCCCCACCCCCACCCCCACCCCTGGCAGCCCGTTCCAGGCCCCCACCACATCTCCTTTAATCTTTGTCCCTCGCACATTAAAACTACGCCCTCTGGTCCTTGAGATTTCCACTCTGGGAAAAAGGTTCCGACTGTCTGAAGAAGGGGTCTCGAAGCAAAACGTCACCTATCCATGTTCTCCACAGATGCTGCCTGACCCGCTGAGTTACTCCAGCACTCTGTGAAACGTCACCTATCCATGTTCTCCACAGATGCTGCCTGACCCGCTGAGTTACTCCAGCACTCTGTGAAACGTCACCTATCCATGTTCTCCACAGATGCTGCCTGACCCGCTGAGTTACTCCAGCATCTGGTGACTGTATTCCTCATCACAGACTCCAGCTCGTTAACACTTCAATAATTCCCTGCTTTCACTTTTTAATACTGGGGTTACATTTGCTCGCCTCCAATCTGCAGGAGTCATTGGAGAATTTAAAGAATTTTGACAGAACTACTAACCAGAGCTTCCACTATCGCCAGAGACAGCGTTCAGAACTCTCTAATGTAGGTCATTGGGTCCCTGGGATTTATCAGCTTTCAGTCTCATCAACTTCTTCACTATTCTATGCCGTGGTTTCCTTCAGATCAGTATTTCCAGCAGTTTCTTTTCCATCTTCTCCTCTGAAGGTCGACACAAGATATCATTTAATTTCTCTGTCATTTCTTTATCCTCCGTTATTTATCCGCTGGTGTGGGACCTTGTGAAGGTGTGTCACGACAAGAGTGGTGCAGGTGAGGTCACGGTCTTATTCCCCAGGGTGGTGGAGGAGTCTGGGGCCGCGCGATGGTGCAGCGGGTCGAGCCGCTGCCTCACAGCGCCAGGGTCCCACGTTCCAGCCTGACCTCGCGTGCTGTCAGTGTGGAGTTTGCACGTTCTCCCTGTGATCTTGTGGGTTTCCTCCGGGTGGTCCGGTTTCCTCCCACATCCCAAAGACGTGTGGGTTTGTGGGCTAATTGGGCCTCTGTGAATCGGCCCAGAGTGTGTAGGGTGCGAAAATGGAATAACATAGAACTAGTGTATGGGTGATCAGTGATTGGGGGGGACTCGGTGGTCCGAGGGGCCTGTTTGCACGTTGCATCTCCAAACTCCACTCCACTCCACTCCACTCCACTCAACCCAACTCAACTCAACTCAACTCAACTCAACTCAACCCAACTCAACTCAACTCAACTCAACTAAACCCAACTCAACTCAACTCAACTCACCTCAACTAAATTAAACCAAACTAGAGGGCTTACTGTAGGTTTAAGGTGAGAGGGGAAATGTTTAAAAGAGGCCTGAGGGGTCATTTCTTTACTCAGAGGGTGGAATGAGCTGCCAGAAGAGGCTAAGAGGCAGACACAATGGTAACGTTTAAAAGACATTTAGACGGAAAGGATCGGAAAGGTTGAGAAGGTTCTGTCTTCTCACTTTAATTCACTTTTTCCTGAATTCCCGATATGGTTCTTATCCAATCTTCAGCAACAAACCCTTTCCAACAGCTCCACCGGTGCAGCGGGTAGAGCTGCTGCCTCACAGCACCAGGGACCCGGGTTCCATCCTGGCCTCAGGTGCTGTCTCTCTGTGCGGAGTTTGCACGTTCTCCCCGTGACCGTGTGGGTTTTCTCCAGGAGCTCCAGCCACCTCCCACACACTAAAGACACACGTTTGCAGGCTAATTGGCTTGGTAACGTTTTTAATTGTCCCTAGTGTGTGTAGGATACAGATGCTCCCGGGCTTACGATGCTTCGACTTGCGATCGTTCGACTTTGCGATGGTGTAAACAGCAGCGGCCCGTATCGAGCCGCCGCTCGCTTCCGGCCACGTGATCATGTGTATTAAAATCATTTTGACTCACAATAGTTTCGGTTTGCGATGGGTTTCTTGGAACAGGACCCCATCGCCAGCTGAGGAGCGCGTGTGGTATTAGTGTGCGGGGATCGCTGGTCGGCGCGGACTCAGTGGACAGGCAGGGCCTATTTACACTCTGTATCTCTAAATTAAACTAAACTAGGCTCCAACAAAACTCCTGGTGAGGGAATTGAACACAGTCCTCCTGGGCTGTAACTCATTCAATTTGTGTAATTCCCACTTGCCTCAGAGGTCTGAGTCTGAGCCTGTCCCTGCAGCACCATTTCTCCACCATGGATTTATTTGCTCTATAATCTTCTCCCTGTAATTGCTGGTGTGTGGCACTGGGAGTAATCTTGAGATTGCAGCCTTTCCACATCCTGTTGTTAAATATCTTTGCCGGCTCCCTCAGTTCACAGGACCTCGGTCCTTATCCGATCCGTGTCATTTGTACAGACCACGACCATCTGTCACAGTCTGTCCTGTTCACTCACCTGCCAGCCACGCCCATCACGTTAAGCCAACTCCCCTCACCTGTTCACTCACCTACTCCAGATCACCAATCAAGCCAGCATATAAACCCTTTCTGCACGCACACACACACACACACACACTCTTTGCCAGATTGTTCTTAGCCCTCATGCAAGACTCTCCAACGTTCTCCCTTGGACTGATGTCCCATTGCCGACCCTGCCTGCTCCCGACCTTCGTACCTCGTCGTAGCCCTGGTGAACGCCTCAGTCTTCTGTCCCCGACCACGAGCAGATAGAAATAAAGCTCTTTCTAAAACTACTTCCTTGGTTCCGTGTGCTGCATTTGGGTCTACCTGCGGTCCGTTACACCATCAGGGTCTTGAACACGACACAACACTATGAACTAGGGGTTGCCAACTTCCTCCCTCCCAAATAGGGGACAAAGGGTGACGTCACCGCCCCGCGCCCCACGTGACCTCACCCAGCCAGCGGCCACGTGCTCCCGCTCCACCAATGGTTGCATACCAACTCGCCTCCCGGCCCGGGCGGCCGCCATTGTTGGAGCGGGAGCACGTGGCCGCTGGCTGGGTGAGGTCACGTGGGGCGCGGGGCGGTGACGTCACCCTTTGCCCCTTATTTGGGAGTGAGGAAGTTGGCAACCCTACTAATATGGGACAATGGCGGTCCCGTACGGGACAAACTAATTTAGTCCAAAATATGGGATGTCCTGGCTAATACGGGACAGTTGGCAACCCTACTATGAACTCTCAGTCTGCCTTTTCTTACTCAATCTCCCGGTTGCCAGACACTTCAACGCCCCCCTCCTATTCCCACTCTGACCTTTCTGTCCTGGGCCTCCTCCATTGTCAGAGTGAGGCCCAGCACAAACTGGAGGAACAGCACCTCTTATTTTGCTTGGGCAGTTTGCACCCCAGCGGTATGAACATTGACTTCTCTTATTTCAAGTAACACCTGCATTCCCTCCCACGTTCTCCCTCCCTCCCCAACTCTAGTCATCCTGCCAGTTCCACGGTTCCCATCCTTGTATATCCCTCTTGTTATCTCGCCCTCCCCAGCCAACAATGGGCCATTGTGGGCTCCACCCTTCCTGAGGTCATCTGTTGCCGGCCCTGATTTGTTCTGGCCTTTTCTCGCCTCCAGTTCCCCCCCAACTCTACCCTCAGTCTGAAGAAGGGTTTCAACCCCAAACGTCACCCATTCCTTCTCTCCCGAGATGCTGTCTGTCCCACTGAGTTACTCCAGCATTTTGTGTCAACCTTGTAACAATGTCAAATGTTCTCACTTTGCTGCTCTTCATTGGAATCTTCCACATTCACTGAACCTATCTACATCTGATGTCTCGATCATTTTTGTATCGTCTGCACAACTTCCATTCCTAAAATCACCTGCATGTTTATTCTTAGAGTAATTTTGAATGCTTTATTGGTTTAACCCGACATGAGAAAGTTTTAATAAGCAATTAAATTGATTTTAATTAAATTACATTCCTTTAATGAGGAATTAAATTAAGATTTAATTTCTTGATTAGTACGGGTGTCAGGGGTTATGGGGAGAAGGCAGGAGAATGGGGTTGGGAGGGAGAGATAGATCAGCCATGATTGAATGGCGGAGTTGACTCAATAGGCCGATTGGCCCAGTTCTGCACCTATAACCTATGTACATGAATGGGGACCTGAGAGGCAACTTCGTCACACAGAAGTTGGTGGGTGTATGGAACGAGCTGCCAGAGGAGGTAGCTGAGGCAGGGACAGTGTTAGCGAGGTGGACCTGTAATATATTTCTGCCACACGTCTGCTTGTTAATACGCGGTTTACGTGTAAGTCTGTTGGTAATGATCAGATCTTAATTGCTCAATGCAAAACTGTACACCTAATCCTTACTTAATGTGGTATTTTGCCAGTTCGGTGGGAATACAGTGGGGGATTTGTATAATTGCCTGGAAAGAGAAGTGTCAGATTATCACATTCACTGCGACAATAAATTTTAGTTGCTCTGGGCAAATTACTAAATGCAGGTATTCAAAAATGAATACCAAATGAATGTGTGACTATGTTGATCTGGCATCAGGCCATCAGGCCATTGGCACTGTTAATCTTCCGATATGTATTTCCCATTTTATTTTACTTTCCTTTAGCTGTTATTTAAAAAAGAAGGGATTTAAAAAAATAATTTCTGGAGATTTGTGGTTTAGCTCTTGTGGCTCAGAGGATGTGCTGTTGCAACTCAGTTTATGGACTCCAGTAGACAATAGACAATAGACAACAGGTGCAGGAGGAGGCCATTCGGCCCTTCGAGCCAGCACCGCCATTCAATGTGATCATGGCTGATCATTCTCAATCAGTACCCCGTTCCCGCCCTCTCCCCATACCCCCTGACTCCGCTATCCTTAAGAGCTCTATCTAGCTCTCTCTTGAATGCATTCAGAGAATTGGCCTCCACTGCCTTCTGAGGCAGAGAATTGCACAGATTCACAACTCTCTGACTGAAAAAGTTTTTCCTCATCTCCGTTCTAAATGGCCGACCCCTTATTCTTAAACTGTGGCCCCTGGTTCTGGACTCCCCCAACATTGGGAACATGTTTCCTGCCCCTTAATAATCTGATACGTTTCGATAAGATCCCCTCTCATCCTCCACCATTACACTTCCTTCCCCTAGCCACATGTTCTTCCAGCGGCTAGCCTTCCTTGAGTCATTCATCATATCATATATATACAGCCGGAAACAGGCCTTTTCGGCCCACCAAGTCCGTGCCGCCCAGCGATCCCCATACATTAACACTATCCTACACCCACTAGGGTTTGTGTGGGCGTGCCTACTAGGCAGTGTAGCTGATCATCAGGTCATAAGGGATAGGAGCAGAATTAGGCCATTAGGCTCATCATGTCCACTCCGCCGTTCAATCACGGCTGATCTATCTCTCCCTCCAAACCCCATTCTTCTGCCTTCTCCGCATTACCCTTGACCCCCTTACTAATCAACAATCTACCTTAAATATACCCACTGACTTGGCCTCCACAGCCTTCTGTGGCAAAGAATCCCACAGATTCATCACCCTCTGATTGAAGAAATTCCTCCTCATCTCCTTCCTAAAAGGACATCCTTTAACTCTGAGGCTGGGCCCTCTGGTCATTATTTTGAGGTTGTTGTCCTTAGTTGTAAAGTTTGTTAAAGTTATTAGCAATCTTCTGACTTCAATTATGCTCCTAATTTTTGGCCTGTAAGCAAGTGAGAAACATGAATCTTGTATCGACCTTGTCAGGTCTCATTAGAATCTTGTAAGTTTGAACTGTAGATGGTAAAGGCCGTCTCTGCTCAATCTCTCCCTAAACAACATAACCACCAGGCCTGGAATCAACCAGCTGAACCTGCTGTGCATACCCTCCACAGCAATCATGCCCATCCTAATCAGGGCGTTTGCAATCTGTAATATTCCACGTGTAGGAAAGAACTGCAGACGCTGGTTTAAATCAAAGGTAAACACAAAATGCTGGAGTAACTCAGCGGGACAGGCAGCATCTCTGGAGAGAAGGAATGGGTGACGTTTCGGGTCGAGACCCAAACTGTAATATTCCACGTTGATTGAGAATGATAGGAATGTTAGCTGGGGGAGTCCAGAACCAGGGGCCACAGTTTAAGAATAAGGGGTAGGCCATTTAGAACTGAGATGAGGAAAAACTTTTTCAGTCAGAGAGTTGTAAATCTGTGGAATTCTCTGCCTCAGAAGGCAGTGGAGGCCAATTCTCTGAATGCATTCAAGAGAGAGCTAGATAGAGCTCTTAAGGATAGCGGAGTCAGGGGGTATGGGGAGAAGGCAGGAACGGGGTACTGATTGAGAATGATCAGCCATGATCACATTGAATGGCGGTGCGTACAGGCTCGAAGGGCCGAATGGCCTCCTCCTGCACCTATTGTCTATTGTCTATTGTCCCACCAGGACTCTGAATGAGTAGAGTATGACATCTTTGTTTTAGAGACGCAGCGTGGAAACTGGCCCCTCGGCCCACCGAGTCGTGCTGACCAACAATCTCCCCTACATTAGTTCTCTGTTATGTTAGTTTTGCAAATACAAACTGGAGGCAATTTACAGCAGCCAATTAACCTTCAAACCTGACATCTTTGGGATGTGGGAGGAAACCGGAGCACCCGGAGTAAACAGGGAGGATGGGCAAACACCGTACAGACAGCTCCTGAGGTCAGGATCGAACAGGGGTCTATGGCGTCGTGAGGCTGTGGCTCTACCACTGCACCACCTCTGTATCATTGGCCTTGCTTACTGTGTCTGACTTGTAACCAAGGTCATCCAAGCCCCACAGCACCAAGGCTGTGTTTACTCCATCTTTTTCAAGTCCTCCATGAAGCCAAACGTCCTCATTCCAGGAGAGACACAAGCTGTTCATTCTTTCCTGATGGGCGAGACCTCTACATTTTCTTTATCAGCCATGCAAATTTACTTTTGCTCCCTCTCCTGTGCCGTTATTATTTTTACAATGTCGTGATTAGAAACTGTACGTCTAGCCTAAGGCTCTGTGCAGGTTTTACATAACTTTTGCAAAGACTTCTCAATTCTGCCCCACGAGAGCAGAGCACAGTACATCACAACAACAGGCCCTTCTGTGCTGAACATGACGCTAAGTTAAACTAACCCCCTCCGCCTGCATGTGATCCATATCCCTCCACTCCCTGCACATCCACGTGCCTGTCTAAATGCCACTATTGCGTCTGCCTCCATCACCTCAGGCACCCACCACCCTCTGAGTACTGGAGTTTAGAAGGATGAGAGGGGATCTTATAGAAACATATAAAATTCTTCGAGGATTGGTCAGGCTAGGTGCAGGGAAAATGTTCCCGATGTTGGGGGAGTCCAGAATTAGGGGTCACAGTTTCAGTCTGAAGAAGGGTCTCGACCCGAAACGTCACCCATTCCTTCTCTCCTGAGATGCTGCCTGACCCGCTGAGTTACTCCAGCATTTTGTGAATAAATACCTTCGATTTGTACCAGCATCTGCAGTTATTTTCTTATATTAAGAATAAGGGGTAGATCATTTAGGACTGAGATGAGGAAAAATCTTTCCACCCAGAGAGTTGTGAATCTGTGGACTTCTCTGCCACAGAAGGCAGTGGAGGACGATTCACTGGATGTGTTCAAGAGAGAGTTAGATTTAGCTGTTAGGGCTAACGGAATCAAGGGATATGGGGAGAAGGCAGGAACGGGGTACTGATTGTGGATGATCAGCCATGATCACATTGAATGGCGGTGCTGGCTGGAAGGGCCGATTGGCCTCCTCCTGCACCTGTTGTCTGTGTTTCTATGTTGAGCATCCCCTTTAAACATTGCTCCTCTCACCGTAAACCTGACCGAGGGTGAGAGGTTAGCGGTGTAGTGGACAAAGCGATGGGCAGAGGTGGCGGTGGGTGATGCAGACACAAGTGGTGTTTAAGAGCATTTTAGACGGTGTTGCCTCTTCCTCCTTCAGACTGATTCAGTCCAAAGAAGGGTCCCGACCTGAAGCGTCACCTATCCATGTTCTCTAGAGAAGCTGCTTGACCCGCTGAGTTACTCCAGCACTTTGTGTATTTCTACCTAGTCTTAAGCTGAAGACAGGCACAAAATGCTGGAGTAACTCAGCGGGTCAGGCAGCATCCCTGAAGAGAAGGAATGGGTGACGTTTCGGGTCAAGACCCTTCTTCAGACTGACGTCGGGGGGGGGGGGGGGAGGGAGATAGTCTTAAGCTAATTCTGACTTGTGTAAAATCTGACTTGCATCAGTGTTTACAGAACGTCAGTCAGGGAGTGTCTGTACTATCAGGTCTCACCTCTACCCCCAGTGTTCCAGAGAAACCAGTCCTAGTTTCTCCAGCCTCTCCTTGCAGTCAATACTACTGAGCTCGGCAATATTCTAATAAACCTCAACTGCACCATCTCCAAAGCCTCCATGTCCTTCCAGCATTGGAGCAACCAGTACTGTGTGCAATACTCCAAATGTGGTATAACCAACGTTTTATAGAGCTGCTGGACGGCACGGTGGCGCAGCAGTAGAGTTGCCGCCTTAAAGCGCTCACAGCACCACAGACCCGGGTTCAATCCCGACTACGGGTGCTGTCTGTACGGAGTTTGTACGTTCTCCCCGTGACACGCGCGGGTTTTCTCCGAGATCTTCGGTTTCGTCCCACACTCCAAACGCCTACAGGTTTGTAGGTTAATTGGCTTGGTATAAATGTAAAATGTTCCTAGTGGGTGTAGGATAGTGTTAATATGCGGGGATCACAGGTCGGTGCGGACTTGGTGGGCCGAAGGGCCTGTTTCCACGCTGTATCTCTAAACTAAACTAAACTAAAGCTTCAACATGACTTCCTGACTGTTATATTCAACGCCTCTACAAATGAAGAACGGTCTCGACCCGAATCGTCACCTATTCTTTTCTCCAGAGATGCTGCCTGACCCGCTGAGTTACTCCAGCACTCTGTGAAACGTCACCTACAAATGACGGAGAATATAGCATATGGTTGCCTGCACCTGCTTGCGTTGCCATTCTCAGAGAGCTGTGGACTTGGACTCCTGGATCCCTCTGCACATCAATGCTGTTGAGATTCTTGCCATGAACTGTATGCTTTCCCCTTTACCCCAGCACCTGGGTTATGTGTGGCTTACTAACCTGCATTGTCCCATCTGGTATTTATTCACAAAATGCTGGAGTAACTCAACGGGTCAGGCAGCATCTCAGGAGAGAAGGAATGGGTGACGTTTCGGGTCGAGACCCTTCTTCAGACCATGTGGTAATCAGATCCAATATACTCCAAGATCTCTGCACACCCTCGCCCTGTTTATGTTCTTGTTTCCTGATTGTGGAAGAATACATAAAGCCACAGTGTTGTCATGTATTTTAGTACTGACCTCTATTTGGATCTATATTTGGCCATATATATGTAAATTAATGTTACATTGTTCACAGTCTCATCTCTGGAAATAAATGTTTGTTTCCCTCCATCTCTTTTTGCTTTCTGTAATGAATTTCATTTGTCATGTTTCAGGCCAATGTGTCTCTCATTGAGATGGTTTATTTCAAATATTACTTTTGAATTTACGACCTGCACCAAGTACTGCTGGAGGAAGAGTTGGCTGTTAATTCCTAGTGTGGGTGGGATATGATTTCCCATTTCTGTGAAATGTTGCTGATGGGTTCTGTAATTTTATTAGCTGTGTGTTGTTTCATCACTGAGCTCCAACATTGCGCTCTAGATCTGATGAGGAATTTTGCATTGCAAGTAACTCAGGGATTGGGATTGTTTAAAACCAGGTTCAGGATTATTCAAGTACCTTTTTAACATAGAAACATAGAAGCATAGAAATATAGAAACATAGAAACATATAAAATAGGTGCAGGAGTAGGCCATTCGGCCCTTCGAGCCTGCACCGCCATTCAATATGATCATGGCTGATCATCCAACTCAGTATCCTGTACCTGCCTTCTCTCCATACCCCCTGATCCCTTTAGCCACAAGAGACACAACTAACTCCCTCTTAAATATAGCCAATGAACTGGCCTCAACTACCTTCTGTGGCAGAGAATTCCACAGATTCACCACTCTCTGTGTGAAAAAAAAGTTCTCATCTCGGTCCTAAAAGACTTCCCCCTTATCCTTAAACTGTGACCCCTTGTTCTGGACTTCCCCAACATCCGGAACAATCTTCCCGCATCTAGCCTGTCCAACCCCTTAAGAATTTTGTAAGTTTCTATAAGATCCCCCCTCAATCTTCTAAATTCCAGCGAGTACAAGCCGAGTCTATCCAGTCTTTCTTCATATGAAAGTCCTGCCATCCCACCGTGATTCCCACCCTTTTTCCACCTTGTCCGTGAAGTAAAGGGGGGGGGAGGGGGGGGCAGATAAAAAACCTGCCAGTGGAGTCCAATGATGGAGAAGGTCATCGCATGGTTAAGACGGTCAATTAGAGGCTTAGAGGCTGAGAATCATAATCATGCAGTGGGGAAACAGGCTCTTCGGCCCAACCTGTCCACACTGACCCACATACCAGCGGTGTCGGGTTACGGGGAGAAGGCGGGAGAATGGGGTTTCAGAGGGAAAGATAGATCGGCCATGATTGAATGGCGGAGTTGTCTTAATGGGCTGAATGGCCTAATTCTGCTCCTATCATAAAGAATCATACAAAATTATAAAAGGACTGGACAAGTGAGATGAAGGAAAAATGTTCCCATTGTTGGGGGAGTCCAGAACCAGGGGCCACAGTCTAAGAATAAAGGGGAGGCCATTTAAAACTGAGGTGAGAAGGAACGTTTTCACCCAGAGAGTTGTGAATTTGTGGAATTCTCTGCCACAGAGGGCAGTGGAGGCCATTTCACTGGATGAATTTAAAAGAGAGTTAGATAGAGCTCTAGGAGCTAGTGGAATCGAGGGATATGGGGAGAAGGCAGGCACAGGTTACTGATTGTGGATGATCAGCCGTGATCACAATGAATGGCGGTGCTGGCTCCAAGGGCCAAATGGCCTCCTCCTGCACCTATTGTCTATGTTTCTATCATTTATGAACATGATTCATAGGGTCATACAATTGTACAGCATGGAAACAAGCCCCTCAGCCTCCCTTATCCATGCCAGCCAAGTTGGCATTCTGGGCTAGTCCCATTTGCCTGCGTTTGGCTCCATAGCCCTCTGTCCAACTGATCTATATTTCTGTCCAATGCCTTTTGAAAGTTGTAATTAATTGTACCCACTTTTGTAGCTTCCTCTGGTATCTCGTTCCAGTACAGTCTACCTCTGTGAAAAAGTTATCCCGAGTTCCCTCTTAAGTCTCTCCCCTCTCACCCTTGGCTTATATTAGGAAAGCGTTGAGGCCAATGATCAAATAAATCAAATATAGACACAAAATGCTGGCGTAACTCAGCGAGACAAGCAGCATCTCTGGATAGAAGGAGTGGGTGACGTTTCGGGTCAAGACCCTTCTTCAGACTGAGGGAAACTCAGAGATAAGGAAGGGTAAGGTGTGAAAACAAGACATCATAGGTGATTTAGTTCAAGGACAAATAGTATAAGAAAATAACTGCAGATGCTGGTACAAATCGAAGGTATTTATTCACAAGATGCTTGAGTAACTCAGCGGGTCAGGCAGCATCTCAGGAGAGAAGGAATGGGCGACGTTTCGGGTCGAGACCCTTCTTCCGACTCAAGGACAATGTAGAATTGCTGTTAGCTGGGGGAAGGTTGTGATGAGCTGGTTGGACAGGCTTGAGAAGCCAGATGGCTGAATACTGACCCTATTTCTCAGATTCTTCCTCAATACGACACTATCCCAAAGATGGCCATTATTGTCTTTCACTTGATTTTCATGGCTTTTGGCTGAAATTATAAACAACAGTTCAATTTTAATTTGTAGTCACTTATAACTCAAAGCATTGTTGTGGAAGTATTTTGTTTTTTAGTATTGTGCTGTTGTAGTCGGCACGGTGGCGCAGCGGTAGAGTTGCTGCCTTACAGCGCTTACAGCGCCAGAGAACCGGGTTCGATCCCGACCGCGGGTGCTGTCTGTACGGAGTTTGTACGTTCTCCCCGTGACCACGTGGGTTTTCTCTGAGATCTTCGGTTTCCTCCCACTCTCCAAAGACGTGCAGGCTCGGTATAAATGTAAAATTGTCCCTAGTGTGTGTAGGATAGGGTTGAGAAAATAACTGCAGATGCTGGTACAAATCGAAGGTATTTATTCACAAAATGCTGGAGTAACTCAGCAGGTCAGGCAGCATCTCAGGAGAGAAGGAATGGGTGACGTTTCGGGTCGAGACCCTTCCTCAGACTGATGAAAGGTCTCGACCCGAAACGTCACCCATTCCTTCTCTCCTGAGATGCTGCCTGAGCTGCTGAGTTACTCCAGCATTTTGTGAATAAATACCTAAGATAGTGTTAATGTGCGGGGATCGCTGTTCGGCACGGACTCGGTGGGCCAAAGGGCCTGTTTCCACGCTGTGTCTCTAAACTAAACTGAACTAGTCTATTCTGGCATCTGTGCTGTGGCATTCATTGTCAGTCTGGTCCTGGTTAGCATGCTTCTTCATTTCACACTGGGCTGATGTGATGTGTGCCTGATAAGCTTTAAGCTACTTAAGATGACGCTGAGTTTTGGATTCAGAGGTGCAAATATTTTAGCTCTTTCAAATCCTCCTGTTTAAATGTGTGGCCAGTCTTCTAAACCTCGTCAGCTTTGAACTCTCCAAGGAATATTAAGTTCCCAAATTAACTAGAATGTGTACAAGCACAAGGATTGACAGTAGATAAACTACTTGGAAACAAACCAAGATTCACATGTACCATCCCTTCTGCAGTATCGATATATATATTTTTTACATCATTGTTTTGTGTTGCCAGTACCCTCCCTTGGGGGACCCTCGGATTCATTGGAGACCCTCGGACTATCTTTAATCGGACTTTATCTTGCACTAAATGAAGTCAAATAAATGGGTCGGCTGGGCTTGTATATGCTGGAATTTAGAAGGATGAGAGGGGATCTTATAGAAACAGGCTGGATGCAGGAAAAATGTTTCCAATGTTGGGGGAGTCCAGAACCAGGGGCCACAGTTTAAAAATAAGGGGTAGGCGATTAAGGACTGAGATGAGGAAAAACTTTTTCACCCAGAGGGTTGTGAATCTGTGGAATTCTCTGCCACAGAAGGCAGTGGAGGCCGATTCACTGGATGTTTTCAAGAGAGAATTAGATTTAACTCGTAGGGCTAACGGAATCAAGGGATATGGGGAGAAAGCAGGAACGGGGTACTGATTGTGGATGATCAGCCATGATCAGATTGAATGGCGGTGCTAGCTCGAAGGGCCGAATGGCCTCCTGCACTTATGTTCTATATTTCTAAACGTTATTCTCGTTATCTTACACCTGTACACTGTGGACGGCTCGATTGTAATCATGTCTTTCTGCTGACTGGTTGGGCACCCATCAAAAAAGCATTTCACTCTACCTCAGTACATGTGATAAGAATGTAAACTAACGAACTAACTAAACGACCTTTTTGTACCTCCAATGACTGAACAATATTGTGTGAGTATAATGTGAACAGTCGGTGTAGCACTGGTCAGTGGAAACAGGTGACCCTCGAAGACGGGGCTTTGGCTATGCACATACACGTTAATTAAATGAGTTTACCCTTAAACAACAACATTTAAATGACACTTGGACTTGGTTCATAAGTGATAGGAGCAGAATAAGGCCATTCGGCCCATCGAGTCTGCTCCACCATTCAATCATGGCTGATCTATCTTTCCCTCTCAACCCCATTCTCCTGCCTTCTCCCCGTAACCTCTGACACCCGTACTAATCAACAATCTATCTATCTCTGCCTTAAAAAGACATCCGTTGAGTTGGCCTCCACAGCCTTCTGAGATACTCCAGCTTTTTGTGTCTATCTTCGGTGTAAACCAGCATCTGTGGTTCCTTCCTGCACTTAATGCTAATGGAATTATTCAAGTGTTATGTGCGTTGAATGAAAGGCAAGGCCCATGATTTGAAAGTGGTTTAAAATAGTTGGAACGGATGGACTGTCATTGTATTAACTGTTTTCCTTCTTTACCACATTCCTGTGGTTTATATCCTAAGTCTACTGTGTCCCACTTTGTAGAATTTATCTCGTCAAAGCGTTGGTTGGGAGATGAAAGCAAGAATGAGCAGTTCTCCCTGACCCCTGGGAAACACTGGAGATGTTAGATATTTCATCTTACAGCTCACTGAAGCAAACAGACTGAAGCCGCAGTCTCTGTGGCTAAACCGGAAACCCAGTAAAATCTGCCTTGGTTTGACTGCAGTGAGGGGAAGATTAAGAGTGTGAAAGACATGGACATGGACTGATCTCAGAGGTGTATTAAATCATGAGAGGAATAGATCGAGTGGATGCACAGCTTCTCTTGCCCAGTGTAGGTGAATCGAGGACCAGAGGACATAGGTTCAAGGTGAAGGGGAAGTGATTTAATAGGAATCCGAGGGGTAACTTTTTCACACAGGGTTGGTGGGTGTATGGAATGAGCTGCCAGAGGAGGTAGTTGAGGCTGGGACTATCCCAACGTTAAGAAACAGTTAGACAGGTACATGGATAGGACAGGTTTGGAGGGATATGGACCAAGCGCTGGCAGGTGGGACTAGTGTAGCTGGGACATTGTTGGCCGGTGTGGGCAAGTTTCCACGCTGCATCACTCTCTGACAACATCGCTAATTATAAACCAGCGGATCACTCTGAAATCTGGAGCATTTCTTCAATTGTAATTTATTTTTGCAATTCTATTCTTTTTAAGTATACCATTTATAGTGAGATAAAGAAAAAGACGGAAAGTGCTGGAGTAACTCAACAGGTGAGGCAGCATCTCTGGAGAACATGGATAGGTGACGTTTCACAGAGTGCTGGAGTAACTCAGCGGGTCAGGCAGCATCTGTGGAGAACATGGATAGGTGACGTTTCACAGAGTGCCGGAGTAACTCAGCGGGTCAGGCAGCATCTGTGGAGAACATGGATAGGTGACGTTTCACAGAGTGCCGGAGTAACTCAGCGGGTCAGGCAGCATCTGTGGAGAACATGGATAGGTGACGTTTCACAGAGTGCCGGAGTAACTCAGCGGGTCAGGCAGCATCTGTGGAGAACATGGATAGGTGACGTTTCACAGAGTGCCGGAGTAACTCAGCGGGTCAGGCAGCATCTGTGGAGAACATGGATAGGTGACGTTTCACAGAGTGCTGGAGTAACTCAGCGGGTCAGGCAGCATCTGTGGAGAACATGGATAGGCGATGTTTCAGGTTGGAACCCCTCTTCAGACTGATCGTGGTAAGGAGAGAGAAGGCTTGGAGATGGACGGCACATTGTGCGGCAAGTGATAGGTGGAGACAGGCGAGGAGTGTTTCTGTGTGGCAGATGGGTGGCCATAGGCCAGAGATAAAAAGACAAAAAATCTGAGATAAGATATGGATAGAAGAGGCGTGAAATATGAAGCCAGAGGAAGGAATATAGGTGGAAGTGGACGGGGGGAAGTAGAACGAGAGAAATGGATATGCAATCACGTGGGGCACAGGGGAGAAAAAGGGATATTCATAGGTCACCTAAAATTGGAGAATTCAATGTTCCCCCCGCTGGGCTGCAAGCTACCGGGCCTGGACTCACTGGAGTTTAGACGAATGAGGGGGGAACCTCACTGAAACATACAGAACAGTAAAAGTCTTGGATAGAGTGGATGTGGAGAGGATGTTTCCACTAGTGGGAGAGTCTAGGACCAGAGGGCACGGCCTCAGAATTTAAAGGATGTTCTTTTAGGAAAGAGATGAGGATAAATTTCTTTACACAGAGAGTGGTGAGTCTGTGGAATTCTCTGCCACAGAAGGTAGTTGAGGCCAGTTCATTGGCTATATTTAAGAGGGAGTTAGATGTGGCCCTTTATGCTAAAGGGATCAGGGGGTATGGAGAGAAGGCAGGTACAGGCTACTGAGCTGGATGATCAGCCATGATCATATTGAATGGCGGTGCAGGCTCGAAGGGCCGAATGGCCTACTCCTGCACCTATTTTCTATGTTTCTATGTTTCTATGTTTCTATCTTAGTCAGAGGGTGGTGAATCTGTGGAATTATTTGCCACAGAAGGCTATAGAGGCCGTCAGTGGATATTTTTAAGGCAGAGATAGATAGATTCTTGATTAGTGCGGGTGTCAGGGGTTATGGGGAGAAGGCAGGAGAATGGGGTTAGGAGGGAGAGAGAGAGATCAGCCATCTATCCAGGCCTTTCATTATTCGATAAGTTTCAATGAGGTCCCCCCTCAACCTTCTAAACTCCAGCGAGTGCAGGCCCAGTGCCGACAATCGCTCATCATAGGTTAACCCACTCATTCCTGGAGTGATTCTTGTAAACCTCCTCTGGACCCTCTCCAGAGCCAGCACATCCTTCCTCAGATATGGGGCCCAAGTTTGCTCACTTTACTCCAAATGCGGCATGCCCAGCGGCTTCTAGAGCCTCAGCATTACATCCCTGTGTTTGCATTCCTGTCCTGTTGATATAAATGCTGGCATTGAGTTCGTCTTCCTTGGTGTTGGTTTGGGAAGTTATGGCGTGGGAAGCAGTTTGGGACTAAATCCTGTTTCAAGTGAACACATTTCTGTCTGAAGAAGGGTCTCGACCCCCGAAACGTCACCCATTCCTTCTCTCCAGAGATGCTGCCTGTCCCGCTGAGTTACTCCAGCATTTTGTGTCTGTCTTTGGTTTAAACCAGTATCTGCAGTTCCTTTCTGTTTAACATAAAAACATAGACATAGAAACATAGAAAATACGTGCTGGAGTAGGCCATTCGGCCCTTCGAGCCTGCACCGCCATTCAATATGATCCTGGCTGATCATCCAACTCAGTATCCTGTACCTGCCGTCTCTCCATACCCCCTGATCCCTTTAGCCACAAGGACCACATCTAACTCCCTCTTAAATATAGCCAATGAACTGGCCTCAACTACCTTCTGTGGCAGAGAATTACAGTCATTTCAGACTCTCCGTGGGGTACAACCGTAGATAGGTTTGCAAAATTTAACCTCTAATTAAGCAATATAACCTATAATTTATGTTTTGTGGTTCTGTTACTTAAATTTTTGCCGTTTTATATTATTTGTGCCCTGAGGCAGCTTGAGCCACCGATGGCAAGACTGAGACCGTTACGTGACCTTGCCTTGCTAACTCAACCAAACACTTTCAACTAGTCTTCCCAAATTAAAAATGCGGCGTAATGTTTTAATCAAAAGCTAAAGGATTCAAGCTCCTCTCAGTGGCAGCTCCCTCCTGGAAAATATTTATCTCCTAGTGCTTTCAGAATTGTTAATGAATTTGAGTAAATTACTGCCTGGCCAGGGCTCTGTGGTGTTCCATCAACTTCTCCATGAAGGAACCGTGTTTCTTTTTACAAAGTGACGTGTCAGATTTTTAAAATATATATATTATTTTAAATTAGCATAAAATATATAAGATAAATTAAGCTTGCAGATGAAAGGTCAGTGTTGAGTTGTTGGATGTATTCTTGGGCTGCAGGCCATTAGTTGTGCTTCCCGTTGATAAAATGGGCTGATTTACAGACACTGCATAAAGCCAGCGGTTAAATCTCCTGAGTGTTGGAAAATTCAATTACTGTTGAGTAACTCCATGTGGGCCGTGTGCTCAAGAAAGAAGGGTTTAGTCAGTGCCATATGAAGAAAGCTCGGGCCTCTCAGGCAAGATGGAGCCGGAATGGGGGAACATAGAACTGGGCGTCACAGTGGTAGAGTTGCTGCCTGACAACACCAGAGACTCTGGTTCCATCCTGACCACGGATTTACTTTAGTTTAGTTTAACTCTTTGCCTGCTCTTCCCCGAGGAGTATCCACAAAGTCATCAGGGATAGGAGCAGAATTAGGCCATTCAGACCAAGTCTACTCCGCCATTCAATCACGGCTGATCTATCTTTCCCTCCCAACCCCATTCTCCTGCCTTCTCCCCATAACCCCACACTGATCACGAATCATCTGATATAAGGTAGACACGAAATCGATCCCGACTACGGGCGCTGTCTGTACGGAGTTTGTACGTTCTCCCCGTGACCTGCGTGGGTTTTCTCCGAGATCTTCAGTTTCCTCCCACACTCCAAAGACGTGCATGTATGTAGGTTAATTGGCTTGGTGTATGGGTACATTGTGCCTAGTGTGTGGGATAGTGTTAATGTGCAGGGATGGTTAGTTGGTGCGGACTCGGTGGGCCGAAGAGCATGTTTCTGCCTTGTATCCTTAAACTAACCTAAACTAAACTAAACTCTACCCCTGTGCCACAGTGCCGCCCAGTTCTATGATATCCCACGTTTGTATCTACGCTAGGCTGACTGATGTGCAGAGTACAATCAGCATGGTCTGTGTTCACTTAAGATCATTCCAAACTCTGCATTCTTCACATCATCTGGCCTAAACTGACCTCTCCCATGTTCAGCTTGGCATCAATATGTGCATCAGAATCATTCAACAGTGAAATAATGAGTGTTCAGGACCAATGTGTTACCATCAGGATGAAAGTTAAGGACAGCAAGTCCAATAAATCTTACAGAGGGTGTTACATTCTGTATGGCATGTGTAGAATAGCTAGCCAAGGCAGGGGAATTAAGTACAGGTTTAAAATGAGAGGGGATAAATTTAAAGTTGATTGGAAGGATAACTTTTTCACATAGAAGGTGGTGATTATGTGGAATGAGCTGCCAGAGGAGGTGGTGGAGGAAGATACAATTCAAAGCTTAGAAGCCAATTGTGTTGGAAGGAACTGCAGATGCTTGTTTAAACCGTAGACATAAAGTGCTGGAGTAACTCAGCAGGACAGGCAGCATCTCTGAAAGAAAGGAATGGGTGACGTTTCGGGTCGATGCCTTGCCCATCACACAGACCACACTCCCCACCATTGTAGCTGTAGCCCAGCCCATCACACACACCACACTCCTCACCATCGACTCCATCCACACTTCACGCTGCCTCGGGAAAGCAGCCGACATAATCACCGACGTGTCCGTGTCCCACCCCGGCCATTCCCCCCCTCCCCGCTCCCCGCTCCCGTCCAGCAGAAGGTACAGAAGCTTGAAAGCGCGCACCACCAGACTCAGGAACAGCTTCTCTACACCATCGTATTTATCTCTCATTTCCCTCTCCCCCTGACCAGTCTGAAGAAGTCTCAACCCGAAACGTCATCCATTCCTTCTCTCCAGAGACGCTGCCTGTCCCAGTGAGTTACTCCAGCTTTTTGTGTTTATTTTTGGTTTAAACCAGCATCTGCAGTTCCTTCCTACATATATATATATATATATATAAAACAGACCAATAAATACAAGACAAATGGTGCACATGACAGAAATGAATCAATAAAAATATCAATTAAAAGCAAGCCATTGGGTAGAGTTGCTGCCTTACAGCGAATGCAGCGCCGGAGACCCGGGTTCCATCCCGACTACGGGCGCCGTCTGTACGGAGTTTGTACGTTCTCCCCGTGACCTGCGTGGGTTTTCTCCGAGATCTTCGGTTTCCTCCCACACTCCAAAGACGCACAGGTTTGTAAGTTAATTGGCTTGGTGTAAATATACATTTTCCACGGTGTGTGTAGGATAGTGTTAGTGTGCGGGGATCGCCGGTCGGCACGGACTCGGTGGGCCGAAGGGCCTGTTTCCCTGCTGTATCTCTAAACTAAACTAAACATGTTTGTTCTGATGAGCTGAGACGTGCAGATCACTCATCCAATGGCCGTTGCTGCCAAGTGGAAGGTCTCAGCTGTGTAAGAGAAATGGTTTCCTCCCACCATCACCTCTGTAATAGCTTCTTGGTTTCGCCCACTCATTCCAAACAAAAAGACTGGTCAATGTATTCCACAGACCTGTGTTTGAAGGGCACTCTTCATTGTGTTCCCTACCCTTCCTTGTAACAAACAAAATCTTTGTAAAGCAACAAATTAAATTTAAGACATCCCTTTGTTGCAGTGAAGATTTATTAAATAAATATTCGCTGAACTGGAAGGATCTGAAGTAAGGACACAGAGTGCTGGAGGAAATCAACGGGTCAGGCAGCATCTGTGGAGAACATGGATAGGTGACGTTTCACAGAGTGCTGGAGTAACTTAGCGGGTCAGGCAGCATCTGTGGAGAACATGGATAGGTGACGTTTCACAGAGATAGTTGGCAACCCAACTTGGGCGTGCAAGCAAATAAATTCCCTGTCACTTCCAAAAGGAATGGTTGAGAAAGGTTTCCGAATATTGGCTCAGGATTGAACGCATCTCGTGTGGAATAATGCAGAATCCGCAACTAGATGCAGCAGGCAAGCAGAAGCAAAGATAAGATCAGCACATGAACGTATACATTACCTGATACAGCCTGACCTTTAGTCTTCTGTTCAGCTTGGCTTGCATGGAACACTGAAGGTTCCAAGTCCTGGCAGACGTATAAGACATGATTTAATTCTTAGTTTCTGTTTACACCATTAGGGAGAAGGTAGAATTCAACCTCCGACTCTGAAAAAGAACAACGTTGGCATAACACGTGGCCAAGTTATTTAATAGAACACAGAGTGCTGGAGTAACTCAGCAGATCAGGCAGCATCTGTGGAGAGAATGGATGGGTGACGTTTCGGGTCTTCAGACTGATTGTAGTAGGGGGGAGAAAGCTGAAAAAGAGAGATTTCGATTTTTAGATTTAGAGATACAATAGACAATAGACAATAGACAATAGACAATAGGTGCAGGAGTAGGCCATTCAGCCCTTCGAGCCAGCACCGCCATTCAATGCGATCATGGCTGATCACTCTCAATCAGTACCCCGTTCCTGCCTTCTCCCCATACCCCCTCACTCCGCTATCCTTAACAGCTCTATCCAGCTCTCTCTTGAAAGCATCCAACGAACTGGCCTCCACTGCCTTCTGAGGCAGAGAATTCCACACCTTCACCACTCTCTGACTGAAAATGTTCTTCCTCATCTCCGTTCTAACTGGCCTACCCCTTATTCTTAAACTGTGGCCCCTTGTTCTGGACTCCCCCAACATTGGGAACATGTTTCCTGCCTCTAATGTGTCCAATCCCCTAATTATCTTATATCTTATCCTTCTAAATTCCAGTGTATACAAGCCTAATTGCTCCAGCCTTTCAACATACGACAGTCCCGCCATTCCGGGAATTAACCTAGTGAACCTACGCTGCACGCCCTCCATAGCAAGAATACAGCGCGGAAACAGGCCCTTCGGAACACCGGGTCCGCGCCACCCAGCGATCCCCACACACTAACACTATCCTACACACACTAGGGATAATTTTTTTAACATTTTTACATTTGCCCAGCCAATTAACCTACAAACCTGCACGTCTTTGGAGTGTGGGAGGAAACCGAAGATCTCGGAGAAAACCCACGCAGGTCACGGGGAGAACGTACAAACTCCGTACAGACGGCGCCCGTAGTCAGGATCGAACCTGAGTCTCCGGCGCTGCATTCGCTGCAAGCAGCAACTCTACCGCTGCGCCACCGTGCCGTGGGGGGGGGGGGGGGGGGGGGGGGTGGGGGTTTGTGAATGATAGGTGGATACAGGTGGGGGGGGGGGGGGGTGATCGGCAGAGTTAGGTGGAGTAAGTGACAAAGGCTGGACCGTCAGATAGCGAGCATAGAGGAGTGAAATGTAAGGTCAGGGGGGAGGATAGAGGAGGAATGGGTCAGGGTGGGGACATAGTGGAAGAAATGGGTGCAGACCGGGATCTGGAGGTACAGGAAAGAGAGAGGGCGTGGTGGGGGACATTACTTAAAATTGGAGAATTCAATGAGCGCACTCAGTCTTTTCTTGTGGTCTGAAGAAGGGTCCCGATGTGAAACGTCACCTATCCATGTTCTCCACAGATGCTGCCTGACCCGCTGAGTTACTCCAGCACTCTGTGAAACGTCACCTATCCATGTTCTCCACAGATGCTGCCTGACCCGCTGAGTTACTCCAGCACTCTGTGAAACGTCACCTATCCATGTTCTCCACAGATGCTGCCTGACCCACTGAGTTCCTCCAGCATTCTGTGAAACGTCACCTATCCATGTTCTCTAGTGATGTTGCCAGACCCGCTGAGTTACTTCAGCACTCTGTGTCCTTTTATTTACATTATTATGGTTGTTCATTAAATTAAGTTTGTACCTTAGACTTTAGACTTGAGAGATACATCGTGGAAATATCGTGCTAGCACAATCCTACACACACTAGGGACAATATACAAATTTAACAAAGCCAATTAACCTACAATCCTGCACGTCTTTGCGGTGTGGGAGGAAACCAGAGCACCCGGAGAAAACCCACGCAGTCACAGGGAGAACGTACAAACTCCGTACAGACAGCACCCGTAGTCAGGATTGAACCTGGGTCTCTGGTACTGTGAGGCAGCAACTCTACCGCTGTGCCACCCTGTCGTCTGACAAGGACGCTGTTTAAATGTATATAATACCAATTCCTTACAGATTCTTGTTGAACACTGAATTTGGGAGAGGACAGAAATGAGAAGTGGAGAAGTAGAGCAAAAGTGAGTGACGTTGGGAAGGTTCAGTCTAAACCATAACCGCGAGGCATGGGTGCATCAATAATAAAAAAGTTCTGCACTCTGGTATTTTTCTCTTCCCATGACCTGTTGTACTTGTGGATGGATTGATTTATTCATGTATAGTATGATTCATCCGGACAACAAACAGAGCTTTGCACTGTAGCTTCAAGAGTCAAGGTGTTTTATTCTTACTTGCTGCAGCATAACTGAATAGGATGTGGGAGGGAGTTGGGAGGGGGAGGGGAGAAGGGGGGGAGGAGGGAGGGGGATGGGAGGGAGGGGGGGGGAGAGAAGAGGGGGTGAGGAGAGGGTGCTGCACCAATGCAGGAGAGGTTTGGGCCTGACCCGCTGAGTTACTCCAGCACTCTGTGAAACGTCACCTATCCATGTTCTCCACAGATGCTGCCTGACCCGCTGAGTTACTCCAGCACTCTGTGAAACGTCACCTATCCATGTTCTCCACAGATGCTGCCTGACCCGCTGAGTTACTCCAGCACTCTGTGAAACGTCGTCTATCCATGTTCTCCACAGATGCTGCCTGACCCGCTGAGTTACTCCAGCACTCTGTGAAACGTCGTCTATCCATGTTCTCCACAGATGCTGCCTGACCCGCTGAGTTACTCCAGCACTCTGTGAAACGTCGTCTATCCATGTTCTCCACAGATGCTGCCTGACCCGCTGAGTTACTCCAGCACTCAGCGTCCTTTGGTCTGTTTTATTTGCTTTGCCTACTTTTTAGTTTAGTTTAGAGATACAAGGCAGAAACCGCGCCGACCAGCGATCCCCGCACACAAACTCAATCCTACACACGCTGGGGACAATTTAGATTGACACCAAACCAAATAACCTACAAACCTGCACGACCTTGGAGCGTGGGAGGAAACTCAAGATCTCAGTGAAAACCCACGCAGGTCACGGGGAGAACGTACAAACTCCGTACAGACAGCACCCGTAGTTGGGATGGAACCCGGGTCTCCGGCGCTGTATTCGTTGTAAGGCAGCAACTCTACCGCTGCGCCACCGTGCTGACCTGTGTTTGTGTTTTAAGTTTTTAATTCCACGCCTTGTCTTGATTGATATCCCCAGTTGCAAACATGACCACTTTCCATTGACTTGTAGATCACTGGCAAAGTTCCCAGGGTTGAGCAGGTGCCTCCTCCATTTGATTGATTGGATTGCTGCCCCTATCTCTCCTGTACTTTAATTAATTATCAAGCAGTCCTACTGCCAGCACCAACACAACTTTTAGACAAGTTATTTACATTATGGCCGGTCACTAAATTTAGTTCATACAAAGGGTGGTGCAGCGGGTAGAGCTGCTGCCTCACAGCGCCAGAGACCCGGGTTCCATCCCGACTACGGGTGCTGTCTGTACGGAGTTTGCACATTCTCCCCGTGACCCACGTGGGTTTTCTCCGGGTCCTCCGGTTTCCTCCCACACTCCAAAGACGTGCAGGTTTGGAGGTTAATTGGATTGGTAAAATTGTAAATCGTCCCTAGTGTGTGTAGGATAGTGTTAGTGTGCGGGGATCGCTGGTCGGCGCGGACTCGGTGGGCCGAAGGGCTGTACTGTATCTCTAAACTAAACTAAACCAAAAGACACTGTTTGTATGTAAGTTATACAAATTCCTTGCAGATTCTTGAAATCTCATGGTGGCCCAGTTAGTAACTACCTTGATCTTCAGTCTGAAGAAGGGTCTTGACCCGAAACGTCGCCCATTTCTTCTCTCCCGAGATGCTGCCTGACCCGCTGAGTTACTCCAGCATTTTGTGTCTACCAACTACCTTAATGTCCTGCCACACATATCCTTCACATCCTCAACATACATAGTCTGCTGCTTTGGCAACAGTTCAGAAATGCTTTAGGCTGGCAATACCTGGCAATAGTGGGTGGTCTTCTGGAGAACGTCTGGAGAGGTGAGACTTCAATCTTCTGGAGTTTTGGAAGGGAGAGAGGGGATTAAGGGAGTCAGAGGTTATGGGGAGAAGGCAGGAGAATGGGGGTAAGAGGGAGAGATAGATCAACCATGATTGAGTGGTGGAGTAGACTCGATGTGCTGAATGGCCCAATTCTACTCCTAACACTTTTAGTTCAGTTGAGAGAAGCTGTGTGGGAACAGGCCCTTCCAGCGATCCCCGTACATTAAAGCTGTCCTACAAACACGAGGGACAAGTTATAATCACACCAAGCCAATTAACCTACATACCTGCACGTCTATGGAGTGGGAGGAAACTGAAGATCTTGGAGAAAACCCACGCAGGTCACGGGGAGAACGTACAAACTCCGTACAGACAGCACCCGTAGTCGGGATCGAACCTGGAGCGCTGCAAGTGCTGTAAGGCAGTAGCTCTACCGCTGCGCCACCGTGCCGCCCTTACAAACTGATAAACTTCTGAAACATAAGATTGCGAGGGGACTTGACAGGGGGGAGACTCTGGAGATGTAGAGAGAATGTTCCTTCTCGTTGGAGACTCTAGCAAGGTTTTTAATATTTTTAAGGCAGAGGCAGATTCTTGGGGAATAGGGGGGCAGAGCGGATTACAAAAATCAGAATGTCCCAAGGGGTCAAATGGAGATCAGCTGTAACTGTATTAAATGAGTGAGCAAGCTGAGAGGGCGAGTGGTTTACCCTTGCTGCTCATCTGTATGTGTGTTTAACTGTGGGGAATGAGCATGATTGTGATGTGGCATTCAGCCTCAGGGACCTGGAGCATCTCTACAATATGAACATTGATGTAGTGCTGTTGATGAGGTAATGGTGGCTTCTCCATCATCAGCAAGCATCTGCTCAGCTCTGCAGTAAATATACAGACAGTTTAACCACACTGATGAGCAATATGGTGCGCTTGTTCTGCGAGCGCAGGTGAATATATATATATCGTAAATATAGAGATGATACGATTCATCACCAATTCAACATGCTGCCAAATGCTGACTTGTTTGATGTAGTGCGTTTAGAACTCGGGCTGCTTATAAAAAGAAAAGTTGACGTTGAGTTAAACGTGAGCCATCGGGTGGCAGATGTTGGGTGAACAGTCTGCATTTCTCCTGTGTGCACTGCATACGCATCGGCTCCGACACCACCATACACACAAACCCCACCACGCCAGGCAGAGTGGTGGGCGCTGTTGGCTATTATAACGGCTGAAGTATAGCTGTAGAGATACAACATGGAAACAGGCCCTTCATCCCACCGAATCCACACTGACCAGCGATCTCCACTTCACATGAGGTTGCCAACTGCACCATATTACACCCCGTACATTGGGCTAAATTAGTATGTCCCGTACGGGACCGCCCTGTACTGATTGAAATGGGGTACTGATTGAGAATGATCAGCCATGATCACATTGAATGGCGGTGCTTGCTCGAAGGGCCGAATGGCCTCCTCCTGCACCTATTGTCTACTGTCCATTGCCCTTGTCCCGTATATGTTGAAAGACTGGAGCGACTAGGCTTGTATACACTGGAATTTAGAAGGATGAGAGGGGATCTTATCGAAACATATAAGATTATTAAGGGGTTGGAAACGTTAGAGGCAGGAAACATGTTCCCAACGTTGGGGGAGTCCAGAACCAGGGGCCACAGTTTAAGAATAAGGGGTAGGCCATTTAGAACGGAGATGAGGAAAAACTTTTTCAGTCAGAGAGTTGTAAATCTGTGGAATTTTCTGCCTCAGAAGGCAGTGGAGGCCAATTCCCTGAATGCATTCAAGAGAGAGCTAGATAGAGCTCTTAAGGATAGCGGAGTCAGGGGGTATGGGGAGAAGGCAGGAACGGGGTACTGATTGAGAATGATCAGCCATGATCACATTGAATGGTGGTGCTGGCTCAAAGGGCCGAATGGCCTACTCCTGCACCTACTGTCTATTGTCTATTGTCTATTCTATTTGGCCCGGTGGCCGCTGTAGGCCCGGACACTGTAGGCCCGGGGGCCGCTGTAGGCCCGGACACTGTAGGCCCGGGGGCCGCTGGGGGCCCGGACAGTGTAAGCCCAGTGGGCGCTGTGGGCCCGGACAGTGTAGGCTAACAGAGTATATTCAGGGAGAGGGGCCAAGTGTTTTCGCCCAAATTGTAAATCGTTCCTAATGTGTGTTGGATAGTGTTGTGATGGGGATCGCTGGCCGGCGTGGGCACGGTAGGCTAAGGGCCTGTTTCTGCGATGTATCTCTAAACTAAACTCAACTAAACTTGCTCATCCATTCCCTACACACTAGGGAGCAATTTACAGAGGGGCCGATTAACCCACAAACCCGCACATCAGTGGGACATGGGGGGGAAACCGGAGCACGCGGAGGAAACCCACATGGTCACAGGGAGAACCGGCAAACTCCACACAGACAGCGCCGGTGGTCAGGATGGAACCTGGGTCTCTGGTGCAGTGAGGCAGCAGTTCGACAGTGTCGGGTACAAATGTCCCAATATCTTGATGTTCAGAAACTGTCGGGGCTGAGGCGTAGGGTGGCAGGGAGGGTGGCAGGGAGTGTGGCAGGGAGGGTGGCAGGGAGGGTGGCAGGGAGGGTGGCAGGGAGTGTGGCAGGGAGTGTGGCAGGGAGTGTGGCAGGGAGAGTGGCAGGGAGGGTGGCAGGGAGTGTGGCAGGGAGGGTGGCAGGGAGGGTGGCAGGGAGGGTGGCAGGGAGTGTGGCAGGGAGTGTGGCAGGGAGTGTGGCAGGGAGGGTGGCAGGGAGGGTGGCAGGGAGTGTGGCAGGGAGGGTGGCAGGGAGGGTGGCAGGGAGGGTGGCAGGGAGTGTGGCAGGGAGGGTGGCAGGGAGTGTGGCAGGGAGAGTGGCAGGGAGCGTGCCCAATAGTGTGAATGTATTTGGGTGAAGTAATGGTATATTTTTCACCTACAGCACTCCCTGCAGGTAGGGTTGCCAACTGTCTCGTATTAGCCGGGACATCCCGTATTTTGGGCTAAATTTACCGCCCTTGTCCGTACTGGACCACCCTTGTCCCGTATTGGGCCTGGGGGGAGTTGCTCTAGGCCGGGGCAGTGTGGTAGGAAAAAAAACTGCAGAATCTGGTTAAAATCTGTGCCCGCCTTCCGGACAGTGTGGGTGCGGTGCGGACAGTGTAGGTGCGGACAGTGTAGGTGCGGACAGTGTAGGTGCGGACAGTGTAGGTGAGGACAGTGTAGGTGAGGACAGTGTAGGTGAGGACAGTGTGGGTGCGGTGCGGACAGTGTAGGTGAGGACAGTGTAGGTGCGGACAGTGTAGGTGTGGACAGTGTAGGTGCGGTGCGGACAGTGTAGGTGCGGACAGTGTAGGTGAGGACAGTGTAGGTGCCGTGCGGACAGTGTAGGTGCGGACAGTGTAGGTGCGGACAGTGTGGGTGCGGTGCGGACAGTGTAGGTGCGGTGCGGACAGTGTAGGTGCGGACAGTGTAGGTGCGGACAGTGTAGGTGCGGTGCGGACAGTGTAGGTGCGGACAGTGTAGGTGCGGACAGTGTAGGTGCGGACAGTGTAGGTGCGGACAGTGTAGGTGCGGACAGTGTAGGTGCCGTGCGGACAGTGTGGGTGCCGTGCGGACAGTGTAGACCCGGAGGCCCCGGAGCCGCCTAATGGAGGTTGCCTAGCAACCCGCCTCCCGGGTAGACACAAAAAGCTGGAGTAACTCAGCGGGTCAGGCAGCATCTCTGGAGAGAAGGAATGGGTGACGTTTGTGGGCGGCATGGTGGCGCAGCGGTAGAGTTGCTGCCTTACAGCGAATGCAGCGCCGGAGACTCAGGTTCGATCCTGACTACGGGCGCCGTCTGTACGGAGTTTGCACGTTCTCCCCGTGACCTGCGTGGCTTTTCTCCGAGATCTTCGGTTTCCTCCCACACTCCAAAGACGTGCAGGTATGTAGGTTAATTGACTGGGTAAATGTAAACATTGTCCCTAGTGTGTGTGGGATAGTGTTAGTGTGCGGGGATCGCTGGGCGGTGCAGACTCGGTGGGCCGTAGGACCTGTTTCCGCGCTGTATCTCTAAATCTAAATCTAAAAAAGATCCGAAACGTCACCCATTCCTTCTCTCCAGAGATGCTGCCTGTCCCGCTGAGTTACTCCAGCTTTTAGTGTCTACCTTCGATTTAAACCAGCATCTGCAGCCTTTGTTTTCCTACACAACCCACCTCCCAGCCCGGGCGGCCGCCATTGGCAGAGCGGGAACACGTGGCCGCTGGCTGGGTGAGGTCTCATGGGGCACGGGGCGGTGACGTCACCCTTTGTCCCTTATTTGGGAGTGCTATAGTTGGCAACCCCTATCTGCAGGTCATCTGGGTTCATCTGTAACAGCGTGGTGCTTTATAGAATGCACACTAAATGGCCCCAGAGGGAGATGACAGCCTGGGTTGTGTTGACCTTTGTCAGTGGCTCCTCCAGCAGATCTTCAACCATTTAACAAGCCATAGAGTCACAGAGTTACACAGCCTGGAAACTGGCCCAGCCCGCCCAGCTGACTGAGGTGGTTTCCTCAGATAGTCCCAGTAAGTGCTGGAGTAACTCAGCGGGAAGGAATGGGTGACGGTTCGGGTCGAGACCCTTCTTCAGACTGAGACCCGGTTGCCTGTATTTGGCCCAGCTCCTCCTAAATCCTTTCAACCCATAAATCTGTTCAAAAATGTCTCTGGAACTGATGCGCTACAATGCTGAGAACTATATTCTCGCTGTTGGATAACATCGCTGCTGGACAACGACTCCCACCCCATGCAGAACACTGTCACTGCACTGAGTAGCTCCTTCAGTGACAGACTCCTTCACCCCAAGTGCGTGAAGGAGAGATATAGGAGGTCCTTCCTTCCCGCTGCTGTGAGACTGCACAACCAGCACTGCTCCCAGCAGACCAGTCAACAGTAACAGTAAAGAAAAACACAGTAAATGATGACAATTATCCTTATCTTTATTTTTATTTATAATAAATGCTCTCTTGCTATCCACTTTGCTGCTGTAACACTGCAAATTGCCCCGGTGTGGGACAAATAAAGGAATATATTATTATTACTATGATTATTATTATTATTATTATTATTATTATTATTATTATTATTATTATTATTATTATTGTTATTATTGTTATTATTATTATTATTATTATCGCCCGGTGTGGCCGCGGGACGTTTCAGTGCCCGGTGTGGCCGCGGGACGTTTCAGTGCCCGGTGCGGCTCGGCCGCGGGACGTTTCAATGCCCGGTGCGGCTTGGCCGCTGGACTTAACATCGCCCGGTGTGGCCGCGGGACGTTTCAGTGCCCGGCGCGGCTTGGCCGCTGGACTTAACATCGTCAGCGCTGTTCGGCCGCGGGACGTTTCAGTGCCCGGTGCGGCTCGGCCGTTGGACTTAACATCGCCCGGTGTGGCCGCGGGACGTTTCG
Organism: Rhinoraja longicauda; assembly: GCF_053455715.1. Lineage (NCBI taxonomy): Eukaryota > Metazoa > Chordata > Chondrichthyes > Rajiformes > Arhynchobatidae > Rhinoraja > Rhinoraja longicauda. The sequence goes on from NC_135958.1 coordinate 80,955,778, forward strand.
GTGCCCGGGGCGGCTCGGCCGGGGGGCCTTCCATCCCCTTGCGGGGGCTGTGCGTGTCGTTTGCCTCGGTAGGGGTCGAGCTGCCTGTCCGTGGGTGCGGGGGGAAGAGAGGGGAAGTTTTGTTGCCTCCATCACAGTGAGGGGGTGTTTGGAGTCACTGTGATGGATGTTTGTGTTGGGGTCGGGTGTCCTGTGTTCTTTTCTTTTTTGCTGTATTTTGTGTGACTGCTGAAATTTCGCTCGGTGTTGTGCCGAGTGACAATAAAGTGTTGTTATGTTATGTTATGTTATGTTATGTTATTATTATTATTATTATTATTATTATTATTATTATTATTATTATTATTATTATTATTATTATTATTATTATTGTTGTTGTTGTTGTTGTTGTTGTTGTTGTTGTTGTTGTTGTTGTTGTTGTTGTTGTTGTTATTATTATTATTATTATTATTATTATTTTATTCTGCACTCTGTATCTTCTCCATTTGCTCTATCTAATTTGACGACTGTATATATGTATAATATTATCTGGGTCTGATTGGAGAGCATAGATAACAAAGCTGTTCTCTGTACCAGAGGACTTTGGTTTAAAGTGAAGGGGAAAAGATTTAATAGGAATCCGAGGGGTAACATTTTCACACAGAGGGTGGTGGGTGTATGGAACAAGCTGCCAGAGGAGGTAGTTGAGGCTGGGACTATCCCATCATTTGAGAAACAGTTAGACAGGTACATGGATAGGACAGGTTTGGAGGGATATGGGCCAAACGTGGGCAGGTGGGACTAGTTTAGATGGGACATGTTGGCCGATGTGGGCAAGTTGGGCTGAAAGGCCTGTTTCCACACTGTATCACTCTATGACTATAAACCTCAGTACACCTGACAATAATAAACCTAAACTTAATGAAACCTGTCTCTGTTACATCCTCTGGCAGCTTGTTCCCCATACCCTCAACACACGCTGTAAAACTGTTGCCTCTCGGGTTCCCTGTTAACCTTGAACCTATGCCCTTGAGGTTTAATCTCAAAGGGTCTGAGCCAAAGAGATTGGGCCAAAGAGTACATCCATCCATCTTATCTCTCCCTCACCAGAACGTTATAAACTTCTATAAAGTCATGTTCAAAAGTGATGGGAGCAGAATTAGGCCATTCAGCCCATCAAGCCTACACCCGCCATTCAATCACGGCTGATCTATCTCTCCTTCCTAGCCCCATTCTGCTGCCTTCTCCCCATAACCCCTGACACCCGCGCTAATCAATAATCTATCCATCTCTGCCTGAGGTGGGTCACGGTGGCGCAGTGGTAGAGTTGCTGCCTTACAATGCTTCTAGCGCCAGAGACCTGGGTTCAATCCCGACCACGGGCGCTGTCTGTATGGAGTTTGTACGTTCTCCCCGTGACCTGCGTGGGTTTTCTCTGAGATCTTCGTTCTCCTCCCACACTCCAAAGACGGACAGGTTTGTGGGTTAATTGGCTTGGTGTGTGTATAAATTCTCCCTGGTGTGTAGGATAGTATTAGTGTGCAGGGATCGCTGGTCGGCGCGGACTCTTTGGGCCGAAGGGCCTGTTTCCGCGCTGTATCTCTAAACTAAACTAAACTTAAAAATATCCATTGACTTGGCTTCCACAGCCTTCTCTACTCCAATGAAACAACTTATGTTGAAAGACTGGAGCGGCTAGGCTTGTATACACTGGAAATTTAGAAGGATGAGCGGAGATCTTATCGAAACATATAAGATTATTAAGGGGTTGGACACGTTAGAGGCCGGAAACATGTTCCCGATGTTGGGGGAGTCCAGAACCAGGGGCCACGGTTTAAGAATAAGGGGTAGGCCATTTAGAACTGAGATGAGGAAAAACATTTTCACTCAGAGAGTTGTAAATCTGTGGAATTCTCTGCCTCAGAAGGCAGTGGAGGCCAATTCTCTGGATGCATTCAAGAGAGCGCTAGATGGAGCTCTTAAGGATAGCGGAGTCAGGGGGTATGGGGAGAAGGCAGGAACGGGGTACTGATTGAGAATGATCAGCCATGATCACATTGAATGGCGGTGCTGGCTCGAAGGGCCGAATGGCCTCCTCCTGCACCTATTGTCTATTGTCTATTGTCTAATCCCCTGTCTGAAACATTGACCAGTCCTTCCCAACTCACAGATGCTGCTTGAGCTGCTGAGTGCCTCCAGCAGATTGTTTGTTGCCTCACTCTCCTCATAACAAAGGGGATGCTGGGCTTACAAAAGCAAAATGCTGGAGGCCTGAAATGAAAATAAATAGTGGCAAAAGCTGGAACCGAGCTCTGACCATCTTCAGCGCTAAAGGTACGATACGAGACGATACGATAAAACTTTATCCATCCCCGGAGAGACGTTGTGTCTGCCGACAGTCACAACACACAACAAGGTACATGAAAGCTTGAAATTAAAATGAAATTAAAAGCGAGAAACAATAAAGAAAAAGACCAGCGACTGTTGTCTGGCTGCAGTGTGCACAGCACAGTAACCAGAACAAACAGACAAACAAACAAACACAGGCTTATCCCCTGGGCAGAGGATTCTAAAACTGGAGTCCCCCCCCCCCCCATCCCTCCCCCACACTGGAGTCCCCTTTGTTCTCCCACCGTCCCTCACGGCGGTCCCACAACGCTGGCTACCTGCGCACACATGCGGCGTGAGGTTATTAAAAGGTTGGACACGTTAGAGGCAGGAAACATGTTCCCAATGTTGAGGCCAATTCTCTGAATGCATTCAAGAGAGAGCTAGTTAGAGCTCTTAAGGATAGCGGAGTCAGGGGGTAGACAATAGACAATAGACAATAGACAACAGGTGCAGGAGGAGGCCATTCGGCCCTTCGAGCCAGCACCGCCATTCAATGTGATCATGGCTGATCATTCCCAATCAGTACCCCGTTAATGCCTTCTCCCCATACCCCCTGACTCCGCTATCCCTAAGAGCTCTATCTAGCTCTCTCTTGAATGCATTCAGAGAATTGCCCTCCACTGCCTTCTGAGGCAGAGAATTCCACAGATTCACAACTCTCTGACTGAAAAAGTTTTTCCTCATCTCAGTTCTAAATGGCCTACCCCTTATTCTTAAACTGTGGCCCCTTGTTCTGGACTCCCCCAACATTGGGAACATGTTTCCTGCCTCTATTGTGTCCAACCCCTTAATAATCTTATACGTCTCGATAAGGCAGGAACGGGGTACTGATTGAGAATGATCAGCCATGATCACATTGAATGGCGGTGCTGGCTCGAAGGGCCGAATGGCCTCCTCCTGCACCTATTGTCTATTGTCCATTGTCTATTGAGGTGGCGAGAGTTTGCGGCATGTTCCGGTTTCAGTGCAGGTCATGGACATTGCTCTGTCAGGACCTGCTGATTGATTCAGTATGCTGAACCTGTCATTACTCACTATCACTGGGATTCCATCGAGTCCACTATGGACAATGAGCTTTCCGAGATTCTTCTGCACCACACACCAGAACATTGTCCTGTTGATTTCAGTGAGGGTGTGCAGGGCAAAGGTTTAGGAGGCAAACATGAAGTTGGTAATTTTCGGTGAATTTCTTAGCTTTTTGCAGGAATTTCTTTAGTCAGAGGGTGGTAAATCTGTGGGATTCATTGCCACAGACCGCTGTGGAGGACAAATCAATGGATATTTTTAAAGTGGAGATAGATAGATTCTTGATTAGTACGGGCGTCAGGGATTATGGGGAGAAGGCAGGAGCATAGGGTGAGGTGAGATTGACAGATCAGCCATGATTGAATGGCGGAGTAGACTTGATGGGCTGAATGGCCTAATTCTGCTCCAATCACTTATGAACTTTTGCTCAACTTTTTCTAATTGTTTGCACGTATTTGATGTGTTTTCTGTTTTTTTAAATTAATTTGCTTAATTTTTTTAATTTGTCATTGAATTTCAGAGAGACATTTATGGTCTTAACGGCACTTGACAGTCAGCAAAGTTCCAGTGGCTCCCCCACATGATGCCACTAATAAGATGGCTATCCATCCTCAATATCGGCCCACAGATATAATTTTCAGTTCTGTACACAGCAAGCTGCCACAAATAGCAATAGCGGCACGGTGGCGCAGCGGTAGAGTTGCTGCTTTACAGCGAATGCAGCGCCGGAGACTCAGGTTCGATCCTGACTACCTGCGCCGTCTGTACGGAGTTTGTACGTTCTCCCCGTGACCTGCGTGGGTTTTCTCCGAGATCTTCGGTTTCCTCCCACACTCCAAAGACGTACAGGTTTGTAGGTTAATTGGCTGGGCAAATGTTTAAAAATATTGTCCCTAGTGGGTGTAGGATAGTGTTAGTGTGCGGGGATCGCTGGTCGGCGCGGACCCGGTGGGCCGAAGGGCCTGTTTCCGCGCTGTATCTCTAAATCTAAAAAAAATCTAAACTGAATTAACTGGGAACATCTGTTAAGTGATAGGAGCAGAATTAGGCCATTCGGCCCATCAAGTCTACTCCGCCATTCAATCATGGCTGATCTTTCTCTTCCTCTTAACCCCTTTCTCCTGCCTTCTCACCACATCCCCTGACACCCACACTAATCAAGAATCTATCTATCTCTGCCTTATATATATCCACTGACTTGTGGCCTCCACAGCCGTCTGTGGCAAAGAATCCCAAAGATTCACCACCCTCTGACTAAAGAAATTCCTCCTCATCTCCTTCCTAAAGGAAAATTCTTTAATTCTGAGGCTGTGCCCTCTGGTCCTAGACTCTCCCACCAGTGGAAACATCCTCTCCACATCCACTCTATCCAGGCCGCTCACTATTCGGTGGCTAATAACCATAAAGCAGATAGGTAAGGCATCAGAACAAGGGGGTCAATTTAAGATAATAAAGTGCTGGAGTAACTCAGCGGGTCAGGCAGCATCTGTGGAGAACATGGATAGGTGACGTTTCACAGAGTGCTGGAGTAACTCAGCGGGTCAGGCAGCATCTGTGGAGAACATGAATAGGTGACGTTTCACAGAGTGCTGGAGTAACTCAGCGGGTCAGGCAGCATCTGTGGAGAACATGGATAGGTGACGTTTCGGGTCAGGACCCTTCTTCAGACTGATTGTAGAGGGAGACAAAGCTGGATGAGGCAGCTTCCCTATAAAGGTTAGACCCTCTTTCAACTTTCTTCTCCCCCCCTATAATCAGTCTGAACAAAGGTCTCGACCAAAAACATCACCTGTCCATATTCTCCAGAGATGCTGCCTGACCTGCTGAGTAACTCCAGCACTTTGTGTCCTTTTTTTGTAAACCAGCATCTGCAGATCCTTGTTTGTAAAGGGAACGATTTTACTGCCGTACTTGAGTAGGATTCTAAATTCATTACAAGGTGATTCCTGGTAGGATTCTAAATTCATTACAAGGTGATTCCTGGTAGGATTCTAAATTCATTACAAGATTCCTTTGTGTTTGAGGGAACTGCAGATCCTGGTTTACACCGAAGATAGACACATATTGCAGGAGTAACTCAACGGGACAGGCAGCATCTCCTGCACCTATTGTCTATTGTCTATTGTCTATTGAGATTCCTTTATATGTTCGCAAATTCAATGGTTCTTACTTGATTATGATGCACAACTTTATATTTCCATACACTAAATCAATATGACACTAACCACACAATCTGATCACCATCTTATCTCATTTACACATATGCTGCCTGAATGTTTAGTTCTTGCCCCTATTCTTTTTACTATCTTATAGAATTGTATTTGTCATTTTCTGTGTAATTAATGGTTTTGTGTGTGTGTGTGTGTGTGTGTCTGAGTCTACACCTCTTTGGAGAAATGAGGCAGGTTTTATTAAATTCAAGAGCGCTTAAAAAGAATAACATTGGCTTTCAGCCACCCACACTGTGTGACAATATTCAGGGTTGTGATTAAAGGATGTACTCATGTGACATTGATTGCGAAGGTATCACAAAATGCTGGAGTAACTCAGCAGGTCAGGCAACATCTAGGAGAGAGGGAATGGGTGACGTTTCGGGTCGAGACCCTTCTTCAGACTGTAGGCATTGATCAACTCTTGGGAAGTTGAGCCAACTGTGGGAGTTTAGTTTAGAGATACAGCGCGGAAACAGGCCCTTCAGCCCACCGAGTCCGCACCGACCAGCGATCCCCACACACCAACACTATCCTACACACACTGGGGACAATTTACATTTATACCAAGCCAATTAACCCATAAACCTGTACGTCTTTGGAGTGTGGGAGGAAATGTTCCCAATGTTGGGGGAGTCCAGAACAAGGGGCCACAGTTTAAGAATAAGGGGTAGGCCATTTAGAATGGAGATGAGGAAAGCTTTTTCAGTCAGAGAGTTGTGAATCTGTGGAATTCTCTGCCTCAGAAAGCAGTGGAGGCCAATTCTCTGAATGAATTTAAGAGAGAGCTGGATAGAGCTCTTAAGGATAGCGGAGTCAGGGGGTATGGGGAGAAGGCAGGAACGGGGTACTGATTGAGAATGATCAGCCATGATCACATTGAATGGCGGTGCTGGCTCGAAGGGCCGAATGGCCTCCTCCTGCACCTATTGTCTATTGTCTATTGAAACCGGAGTTCCCGGAGAAAACCCACGCAGGTCATGGGGAGAACGTACAAACTCTGTACAGACAGTGCCCTTAGTCGGGATCGAACCCGGGTCTCTGGCGCTGTAAGTGCTGTAAGGCGGTAACTCTACCCGCTGCGCCACCGTGCCCGCCCACTGCTGCAGAAGAATGGCGTTGGCTTTCAGATACCCAGAGTATGTGGCAACGTTCAGGGTTGTGATTTAAAGATGTTGTTTACCGGATATGTGTGACAATCGATTGGACTGTAGGCATTGATCAACTCCTGGGAAGTTGAGCTAACTGTGGGAGTGTTCGTGACTTATTCCCATAGTGCTGGTGCCTTATTTGGTGTCGTTCCTGTCGTTCTCCCTCACAATCTCCCGGCTTTGGCCTAATGAAGAGAAAAAATAGAGTTGGTTTGTGCGAGATCAGGGAGAGGCTTAGTTTACGTGTACTGAAACCTCTCTCTTTTAAAGGTGCTGGTCAGGCCACATTTGGAACACTGTGAGCAGTTTTGGGCCCCATATCTGAGGAAGGATGTGCTGGCTCTGGAGATGGTCCAGAGGAGGTTTACGAGAACGATCCCAGCAATGAGTGGGTTAACCTACGATGAGCGTTTATCGGAACTGGGCCTGTACTCGCTGGAGTTTGGAAGAATGAGGGGGGACCTCATTGAAACATATTAAACAGTGAAAGGCCTGGATAGAGTGGATGTGGAGCGGATGTTTCCATTAGTGGGAGAGTCTAGGACTAGACATTCTTTTAGGGAGAGGAAGAGAAATTTCTTTAGCGAGAGGGTGATGAATCTGTGGGATTCTTTGCCACAGACGGCTGTGGAGGCCACAAGTCAGTGGATATATTTAAGGCAGAGATAGATAGATTTTTGATTATTGCGGGTGTCAGAGGTTATGGGGAGAAGGCAGGAGAATGGGGTTAGGAGGGAGAGATAGATCAGCCATGATAGAATGGCAGAGTAGACTTGATGGGCCGAATGGCCTAATTCTGCTCCTATTACTTATGAATTTAGTTGTGAACTAAGTTCATGAACAGGACATTGGCATGATGAACAGTGTGTCATTCTGTCAGGATTGCGGGGGTGTTGTTAGAAGGTCCGCACGATAGTTCTCTCAGTTTAGACTAGGGTTGCCAACTTCCTCACTCCCAAATACGGGACAAGGTGATGTCACCGCCCCGCGCCCACGTGACCTCACCCAGCCAGCGGCCACGTGCTCCCAGCCCGGCCCAGGCGGCCGCCATTGGTGGAGCGGGAGCACGTGGCCGCTGGGCTGGGTGAGGTCACGTGGGGCGCGGGGCGGTGACATCACCTTGTCCCGTATTTGGGAGTGAGGAAGTTGGCAACCCTACTAATACGGGACAAGGGCGGTCCCGTACGGGACAAACCAATTTAGCCCAAACTACGGGATGTCCCGGCTGATACGGGACAGTTGGCAACCCTAGTTTAGAAACCAGTGCGGACAAGGAAGACTTGGCAAGGTGGAGTGGGCTGGGGCCAAATGTAGATTTGAAGGCAACGCTGGTGCCAAGAGTCTGTCCTGCTCAATTATTTTCTTTGTGCTGAGTGGGTTTGCTACATCGTTTTAATCAAGAGACATTTCTCTGGAGTCGCATGTGTAAAGACAGCAAATATCCACTACTGAGCGACAGTAACAGATGACAATCCCATCCTTTAGTGTTCATCCCTACCATTTATGGGGTGGCACGGTGGTGCAGCGGGTAGTGTTGCTGCCTCACAGCGACAGAGTCCCGGGTTCGGGCGCTGTCTGTACGGAGTTTGTACGTTCTCCCCGTGACCCGCGTGGGTTTTTTCCGGGAGCTCCGGTTTCCTCCCACACTCCAAATTCGTTCAGGTTTTGTAGGTGAGAATGTGGAGTAACAGAGAACATGTGTGAATGGGAGACCAATGGTCGGTGTGGACATGGTGGGCCGTAGAGTCTGTTTCCATGCTGTATTTATCAATCAAATGATGACTTTTGGCCCTGAAAACGTGGGATAACATAGAACAGTGGGTGGCACGGTGGCGCAGTGGGTAGAGTTGCTGCCTCACAGCGCTAGAGACCCGGGTTCCATCCTGACTACAGGTGGTGCTGTCTGTGCGGAGTTTGCACGTTCTCCCCGTGACCTGGTGGGTTTTCTCCGGGTGCTCCGGTTTCGTCCCACACTACAAAGACGTGCGGGTTTGTAGGTTTATCGGCTTTGGTATAATTGTAAATTGTCCCCTAGTGTGTGTGGGATAGTGTCAGTGTGCGGGGATCGCTGGTCGGCCTGGACTCGGCGGGCCGAAGGGACTTTTACTCACGCTGTATCCCAATACTGGTGTGAACGGGTGATTGCTGGTCGGCACGGACTCGATGTATCTTTCAATCATGATGTTGGCATTTAGCTCTGAAAGTAAAGGAAGTTGCAGAGCCCACAGTTAGCAAAGATTTTGAGTTTTCAAACATCATACACAGTTTATCCATCGTTAATGAGTGGAAACAAGAAGCAAACACTTGAAAATAAGACTCAGTGTCCTTCCTGCTGCGTTCTCCCACTGTGCAGATCCAATAGTCCTGATTGTGATCGGCACAGAGCCAAGGATAATCAGAACAAATTTGAGAATCCATGATTTCATTAAACAAAATACATTTCAAATGGAATGAATTCTTCCCCAAAGGCCAGTTTACCCCTTATTCATTACAAAATTGGTGGATTTGCTTATCTTCCCAGTATTCCGGGTAGTGCAGGAACCAGTGGAGTTTTCTACCCACTGGTGTGTCTGGGCAAGTGGAAGCACATGACCTAGTCATGTCAAACCATCTTTGTTTCAAGCTCATGTACCAGAATAATTCCTGTTATCCATCGTACGTTTTAAAATTTAATTTGCTCGCTGCATTGGCAATTTCCGTTTCCAGAAGCTTCACTACCCCTGTGACAACCCGGTGGATTAACTCAAAAGCATTTCTTTTGAAACCAAGTTGGGGGCAGATTGGATTGAACACAGAAGACACACAAATTGCCGTGTTTTTAATTAAGCTGGAAAGCTTTTGTTTGTAGCTCAGCTGTCCTAGCCTGACATATTTCCAATACAAATTGAAAAGTAATCCCATAAATAGGCAGAGGGAACAGGATGTAAAAGCCTGTAATCATTCACCCAAAACCCATCTGTTCTGGACTGGAACGCAAGGAAACTAGAGAGGGCCACTCCCTGGTGTACAGACGGGACATGGGGGTGTGGGCAGGAGTGGGGCAGGGGCAGGCGTGGGGGGCAGGCGTGGGGGGCAGGCGTCAGGGTCAGGCGTGAGGGTCCGGGTCAGGTGTCAGGGTCAGGCGTGAGGGTCAGGGGTCAGGGTCAGGTGTCAGGGTCAGGGGTGGGGGGCAGGCGTGGGGGGCAGGCGTGGGGGGCAGGTGTCAGGGTCAGGCATCAGGGTCAGGCGTGAGGGTCAGGGTCAGGTGTCAGGGTCAGGTGTGAGGGTCGGGGTCAGGGTCAGGTGTCAGGGTCAGGTGTCAGGCGTCAGGGTCAGGCGTGAGGGTCAGGCGTGAGGGTCAGGTGTCAGGGTCAGGCATGAGGGTCAGGTGTCAGGGTCAGGTGTCAGGGTCAGGCGTGAGGGTCAGGCGTGAGGGTCAGGTGTCAGGGTCAGGTGTCAGGGTCAGGTGTCAGGGTCAGGTGTCAGGGTCAGGCGTGAGGGTCAGGCGTCAGGGTGGGGACATGTGTGGGGCAAGGTCAGGTATCAGGGTCAGGTATCGGTCAGGCATCATGGTGGGGGGGATGAGTGGGGCAGGGTCGGGTATCAGGGTGGGGGCAGGAGGGTGGGGCAGGGTCAGGTATCAGGGTGGGGGCATGAGGGTGGGGTAGGGTCAGGTACAGGCATCAGGATGGGGCATGAGGGTGGGGCAGGAGGGTGCGGCAGTGTTGGGCCAAGGCAAGGCATAGGGGTAAGGCAATAAGGTGGGGCATCGTGATGGGGCAATGCGGGGCATGGTGGATCATCAGGGTGGGGCTAAGGTAAGGCATCAAGGTGGGACATGAGGGTGGGGCATCAGGAAGGGGCAGGGTGGGGCCAAGGCAGGGGATCAAGATGGGGCAGTGCGGAGGGCAGTGGATCATCAAGGTTGGGCATCAAGGGTGATTGGGGTGGGGCGAGGGGGGGGTGCTAGGCTCACTGCTCTGATACAGTGCATGTTTTAGAGGCAGCCATGTTTGGGTGGGCTGGGCACACACTCTATGTCGGATGGGTGTAGCCTTATGTCCACTCTAGAGATTTCAGCTCACAATCTGAGCCGACACCTGGGTGGGGTGTCGTGTCGCTAGAGTTGTGGACAGTGAGGACGGCTTCAAAGAATGTAGATCCAAGATATAGGAACTGCAGATGCTGGAAGCTAACATAGAACACAAAGTGCTGGAGTAACTCAGCGGGTCAGGCAGCATCTGTGGAGGACGTGGATAGGTGACGTTTTGGGTCGTGGTTCTTCTTCAGACAGTCGGAACCTTTTCCCAGGGCGGAAATCTAAAGGACTATGGGGCACGGCTTTAATGTGAGAGGGGTAAAGTTTAAGGGAGGGTGATCGGGGCCAGGACCTCACTAGCAGGGGTGGGGGAGGAGGCAGATACGACGGTGGTGTTTAAGAGGCTTTTAGATCGACAGGTGGATATGCAGGGAGTGGAGGGATATGGGTAGTATATCCTGGTGTCATGTTCACCAACATCATGTTCACAGAGGACTGTGCCTCTGAATGGAACAGGGTTCCAACCCACAATGTTGCCCACTCATCACCTCCAGGGATACAGAACATCTTCAGAGTAGGGTGAAGAAGTGGTGGATGGAGTTTCATCCAAGCAAGTGTGAGGTGTTGCACTTTGGGAGATCGAATGGAAGGGGAAGGTATACTGTTGATGGCAAGACCCTTATCAGAGAGATCTTGGGGAAAGTGTACTGTTGATGGCAAGACCCTTATCAGAGGGATCTTGGGGTCCAGCTCCCTGAAAGTGGCATCACATGTAGATAGAAAGGTTTTTAAAAAAGCCATATGGTGTGTTTGCCATCATTGGTCGTGTCGTTGAGTAATCATTGTGAGTCTTGACTTTTTTCTCCAGACAATTTGAAACTATTACGAGCAAAGCTAATCAAATATTAGGGTTCAGCTTGATAGATTTCTGTTGGCCAAATCAATGCCTTGGTACACGACAATAAAACTAAACTAAACTCAATTGGCATAAGGTCATGTGTAGGTTATTGGTCAGGCCACATCTGGAGTGTTTGTACATTTCCTGTCCAACTTTTAAAAGCCAACCGAGACAATTGGAGTGGGAGTGAGATGAGAATGGTTTGAGGAGTTGGCATTCCCAATGACTTGGACTGAATGTTCTTTAGTTAATGAGAAGAAAAGTTCCTAGGGATTCATGCATATTTTTCACATTGTATGAAATGTATAAGTAGCTTACATGAGTACAGAACCGACAAAGATAGATTTAACTTTAACATGGCCACAGGCTAGAAGCTCTCTCAACCAATGAGAGTTCCAACATAGGAAGGAACTGCAGATGCTGGTTTACAACGAAGATTCACACAAAATGCTGGAGTGACTCAGTGGGACAGGCAGCATCTCTGGAGAGAAGGAATGGGTGACGTTTCGGGTCGAAACCTTTCTTCTGACGATCTTTGAAGATCTGGAGCGGCTAGGTTTGTATACACTGGAATTTAGAAGGATGAGAGGGGATCTTTTCGGAACATATAAGATTATTAAGGGGTTGGACACGTTAGAGGCAGGAAACATGTTCCCAATGTTGGGGGAGTCCAGAACCAGGAGCCACAGTTTAAGAATAAGGGGTCGGCCATTTAGAACGGAGATGAGGAAAAACTTTTTTCAGTCAGAGAGTTGTGAATCTGTGGAATTCTCTGCCTCAGAAGGCAGTGGCGGCCAATTCTCTGAATGCATTCAAGAGAGAGTTAGATAGAGCTCTTAAGGATAGCAGAGTCAGGGGGTATGGGGAGAAGGCAGGAACGGGGTACTGATTGAGAATGATCAGCCATGATCACATTGAATGGTGATGCTGGCTCGAAGGGCCGAATGGCCTACTCCTGCACCTATTGTCTATTGTCTATTGTATATTGTTTATCTCTCTATCTCCCATTCTTCTCTGCACTTTATTGACTTTATTCCCAACAAAATCAGCTAAAGCTACTGAATATTTTTTTTTCCAAGAAGAGCTGAATTGGGGCTAGAGCCGGAAGTTACACAGGTGGAGATACTGGGATGATAAATGCATTGCTGCCCGGGGTATGAGTTTAATGATGCAGAAATGAGGATGAATGAATGCCATGAAACTTGGCCTTATTGCTTTCATATTCGGAATATAGTTATGTAGAAAATTCCCTGGGGAAATTACATGAATGGGGAAGGATTGGGAGGGAGCTTACAAGCAATGAAGATTATATACATGGCGGACGGATGAAATGCATTCGATATGCCAAATGGTTTCTTATTTCCATGCTTGGTTTCTTAATTTAGGACTTTTGATATGGCGGGGGTTGCAGTGCTATGCACTCCGATGTTCCAACGCTGTTGCCTTGCAGTCTTTTGATGGTGCCAGTGAAGACAGTGCCACAGGCTGGTGGAAAATAATCCATCTTTTACTCAGCAGAGAGTTCTGTTGTATCTCCATTTCTGTGCAGCCCTGCCTCTGATCAGCAGTGAGCCCGATGTGTTGACTCTGTCTGAGAGGTGTTGATGAGACGGGTTACGCAGGTTGCAGGGGTATCGGGGATGCTGCCTCAGGGCTGCTTCACAAATTGCCTCCCATCACAAATATCGCCACTGGCCGGGACTGTCAAATGATGCAGCTACATTGTTCTCACGCACAATCCATAAACTCTTTTGTTGATTCTCATAGCCAGAACAGGGCAGTTTTTATTTCTAGATCTTAAGATCTTCAGATCTAAGTGTTTTCTAAATCGTTGGATCTATGTATTTTGAGTAAGACTTGGTTCTTCTTTGAAATGAAGGTTTTGTAGTGGAGCAGGGAGTTACGGTATCACCACATCTTCAGGAGATTCATCTTAATTAGCGTTTGCACAGAAAATGCCCCTGCTTGGAGTTAGCACTGAACTCTCTTGCCTGAAAGAGCTTCTCCAAGAACCAATGCAGGTCTTCATGACCAAAGACACCGTTACTGCCACTCAAGATGGGTTTTGAACTCACGTCTCATGGTGTTACTTGTTCATCCCTTTGAATACCAATCCAGTAACCAGTGATCATGTTGCCAGGTCTCCCCCCCCATGGCCCCATCAGTAGTAACGAACACCACCCCTTTGTCCTGGGCCTCCTCCATTGTCAGAGTGAGGCCCAGCACAAATTGGAGGAACAGCACCTCATATTTCGCTTGGGCAGCTTACACCCCAGCGGTATGAACATTGACTTCTCTACCTTCAAGTAACCCTTTGCCTTCTCTCTCTCTCTCTCCATCCCTTCCTCCGACCAGTCTCCGACTACATTTTATCTCTGGACCGCCCCCTCCCCTGACGCTCAGTCTGAAGAAGGGTCTCGACCTACAACGTCACCCTTTCCTTCTCTCCAGAGATGCTGCCTGACCCGCTGAGTTACTCCGGCATTTTGTATCTATCTTCGATTTAAACCAGCGTCTGCAGTTCCTTCCCTCACACCATCCCTTTGCGGTTAGACACAAAATGCTGGAGTAACTAGGTGGGACAGGCAGCATCTCCGGCTGATGTTTCGGGTTGAGACCGTTCTTCAGACTGAAAATCACGGGAAAGGAAAACGAGGTATATAGACGATGATGTAGAGAGATATAGAACGATGCATCGTATTTTCTGTGTTAAATTCCACCAACCATTCCTCAGCCCACCTGACCAATCGATACAGATGTTGCTGCAATTTTTCACAACCATCTTCGTCTGCAAAACCACTGTCAGGTGTCCAGTGAGGAGCTTTTGTTTGCCCGCTAGCCAATCAAATACTCACACGATGCGTGACACGGTGGTGTTGTGGAGCTGCTGCCTCACAGCGCCGGAGACCCGGGTTCCATCCCGACTATGGGCGCTGTCTGTGCGGAGTTTGTACGTTCTCCCCGTGACCTGCGTGGGTTTCCTCCGGGTGCTCCGGTTTCCTCCCACACTCCAAAGACATACAAGTTTGTAGGCTAATTGCCTTCGATAAAATTGTAAATTGTCCCTAGTGTGTGTCGGGTAGTGCTAACCTATGGGGTGACCGCTGATCGGCGTGGACTCGGTGGGCCTAGGTTTGCTAACTAGTATTAACCGGGACATCCCGTATTTTGGGCTAAATTAGTTTAGACAATAGACAATAGGTGCAGGAGGAGGCCATTGGGCCCTTCGAGCCAGCACCGCCATTCAATGTGATCATGGCTGATCATTCTCAATCAGTACCCCGTTCCTGCCTTCTCCCCATACCCTCTGACTCCGCTATCCTTAAGAGCTCTATCTAGCTCTCTCTTGAATGCATTCAGAGAATTGGCCTCCACTGCCTTCTGAGGCAGAGAATTCCACAGATTCACAACTCTCTGACTGAAAACGTTTTTCCTCATCTCCGTTCTAAATGGCCGACCCCTTATTCTTAAACTGTGGCCCCTTGTTCTGGACTCCCCCAACATTGGGAACATGTTTCCTGCCTCTAACGTGTCCAACCCCTTAATAATCTTATACGTTTCGATAAGATCTCCTCTCATCCTTCTAAATTCCAGTGTGTACAATGTTTATCCCGTACGGGACCGCCCTTGTCCCGTATTAGTAGGGCTGCCAAACTTCCTCACTCCCAAATAAGGGACAAAGACTGACGTCACCGCCCCGCGCCCCACGTGACCTCACCCAGCCAGCAGCCGCGTGCTCCCGCTCCACCAATGGCGGCCGCCCGGGCCGGGAGGCGGGTTGCGTGGCCGCTGGCAGGGTGAGGTCACGTGGGGCGCGGGGCAGTGACGTTACCCTTTGTCCCGTATGTGGGAGTGAGGAAGTTGGGGCCTGTTTCCGCGCTGTACCGCTAAAAGCAAAACAAAAATTAAAAACCAATACAAACTTGCTGACTGTCGAGATGGCGCTCAGTTTGCGTTGGACTTTTTAGACCGCCGCTGATAAGCAAAGCAGTGCGCTGAATCTCAATCCTTCATTGATTGGTGTGGACTCCCCTTCGTCAATGGTAACTGGAAAAAAGTCCTTTGGAAAAATGTCCCCATTATAGTCCACGGGCAGACTCGAGCAGAAAAAATCCATTGCTGATCAATGCGTACATCACCGCTATTAATTTACAGTGGGCAGAAATCATTTTTTTTTTTTTGGGGGTTGAAGTTAGTCATTAATTAAAACATTAAATATTAAACTGAACTTTAATGTGGACATTTTACCCTTTCAGTTTGTTTTGTGCTGAATATTGGGAGTCTGTGCTTTATTGAGTGGACATGTCATGTTTAACAATTCTCTGCTTCCACTCGCACTGGTGCGATCAATTGTTTCACGAGAGTGGAGCTGACAGAGAACAAGTCTTCCTGTATCAGTGTTTTTGTATTCCTGACGTTGTGTAACTCACTGCACACCATAGCTGGGCCGCTCCGTGTTTGATGGATCTGAACAAAATCTATTCCACTAAGTAATGCCAGGTCTGTGTGGCTGGTAGTGTGTGCGTGTGTGTCATCTCGCTATGCCAGCCTCTCGTGTTCCTACTGATTTTCTGTCTCATGTTTTGCTTTTCATCGAATGGTGAAATAATGCCGAGCTGCAGGAGCTCACGTCAGCCAAAGGAGCCATTGTGTTTCGTTGCCACCAGGAACTGCAGATGGTTTAACCAACAAAAAAAAGAGATAAAGTGCTGGAGTAACCCAGCGGGCCAGGCAGCATCTCTAGAGAACATCGACATATGTTGAAAGACTGGAGCGGCTAGGCTTGGAATTTAGAAGGATGAGAGGGGATCTTATTGAAACGTATAAGATTATTAAGGGGTTGGACACGTTAGAGGCAGGAAACATGTTCCCAATGTTGGGGGAGTTCAGAACAAGGGGCCACAGTTTAAGAATAAGGGGTCGGCCATTTAGAACTGAGATGAGGAAAAACTTTTTCAGTCAGCTGTGGAATTCTCTGCCTCAGAAGGCAGTGGAGGCCAATTCTCTGAATGCATTCAAGAGAGAGCTAGATAGAGCTCTTAAGGATAGCGGAGTCAGGGGGTATGGGGAGAAGGCAGGAACGGGGTACTGATTGAGAATGATCAGCCACGATCACATTGAATGGCGGTGCTGGCTCGAAGGGCCGAATGGCCTCCTCCTGCACCTATTGTCTATTGTCTATTGTCTATTATCTGTTAAATCATCTACTTCTGCATGCCCGATACATTGAGCAGATAAGGGAAGTAGGTCATTGGTTCACCTCCTGCAGATAAAGGAGGAAAGAATTAAATGTGCTGCAAATCTGAGATAATAATTTTGGAATTATACAGCTGCTGTGTTAACACTCAGAAAGATTGTTAATACTTCAATTGTAAACATTGATGTTCCCCATTGATGGTGAAGGCCTAGGCACAACATTTAGGGTGTTACCCAGCGACCGGCTGTGTCATCTCCCCCTCCACTATCAACCTTTCCACGGAGAAGGAATGGATGATGAATCCGAGAAGTCGTCTCGGGCCGAGACCCTTCTTCAGGCTGAGAGTCGGCGGAGAGGTATGGATAGGTACAAGGAGCAAATGAATGAAAGGTGAGCAAAAGGACAAATCAAAACCAGCAGCGATGATCAAGGGAAGGGGAGCCCACAATGGTCCATTGTTGGCTGTGGAGAAGGTGATAACGAGTAGATACAAAACAGTGAAACTAAGCAGGACAACGTTGAGACCAGTAGGAAGACTAGGGTGACCAGACATGGGTTACTAGACTGGTGTTACTAGACTAGTGTGATTAGACTAGTGTGACTAGACTAGTGTGACTAGACATGGGTTACTGGACTGGTGTTACTAGTGTTACTAGACTAGTGTGACAAGACATGGGTTATTAGACTGATCATATCGTATCATATCATATCATATATATCATATATATACAGCGCGGAAACAGGCCTTTTCGGCCCACCAAGTCCGCGCCGCCCAGCGATCCCCGCACATTAACACTATCCGACACCCACTAGGGACAATTTTTACATTTACCCAGTCAATTAACCTACATACCTGTACGTCTTTGGAGTGTGGGAGGAAACCGAAGATCTCGGAGAAAACCCACGCAGGTCACGGGGAGAACGTACAAACTCCTTACAGTGCAGCACCCGTAGTCAGGATCGAACCTGAGTCTCCGGCGCTGCATTCGCTGTAAAGCAGCAACTCTACCGCTGCGCTACCGTGCCGCCCGATGTTACTAGACTAGTGTTACTA
Source organism: Rhinoraja longicauda (assembly GCF_053455715.1). Taxonomy (NCBI): domain Eukaryota; kingdom Metazoa; phylum Chordata; class Chondrichthyes; order Rajiformes; family Arhynchobatidae; genus Rhinoraja; species Rhinoraja longicauda. The sequence continues at coordinate 80,973,702 of NC_135958.1, forward strand.
GACTAGTGTGACTAGACTAATGTTACTAGACTAGTGTGACTAGATTAGTGTGACTAGACTGATGTTACTAGACTAGTGTTACTAGACTAGTGTTACTAGACTAGTGTGAAAAGACATGGGTTATTTTGTGTATAAAACCACAATGGGAAGAGATAAAATAATATCATGAGGGGAGTCTGAAGAAGGAATTCGACCCAAAACGAGTCGCCTGTTCCTTTTCTCCACAGATGCTGCCTGACCCGCTGAGTTACTCCAGCACTCTGTGAAACGTCACCTATCCATGTTCTCCACAGATGCTGCCTGACCTGCTGAGTTACTCCAGCACTCTGTGAAACGTCACCTATCCATGTTCTCCACAGATGCTGCCTGACCCGCTGAGTTACTCCAGCACTCTGTGTCTATCAGGGGAATAGATCGGTGAATGCCCAGAGACTTTTACCCAGAGTAGGGGAATCAAGAACCAGAGGACATTGGTTTAAAGTGGTAAGGGAAAGATTTAATAGGAACCTGAGGGGCAACTTTTTCACGTAGAGTTCAATGTGTCTTCAAATACTACAATACAGGGGTTGTGTGTACATGAAGTAAACTGGCAGGTGAGGTGGTAGCTGAGGCAGGTACTGTAGCAACATTTAAAAGTCCTTTGGACAGGTACATGGATAGGAACCGTTTAGAAGGATATGGGTCAAACCCGCTCAACTCCATCCAAGGACCCCAACAGTCTTTCCAGGTGAGGCAGAGGTTCAGCTGCACCTCCTCCAATCTCATCTACTGTATCCGCTGTTCCAGGGGTCAACTGTACATCGGCGAGACCAAGTGCAGGCTCGGCGATCGTTTCGCTGAACACCTCCACTGAGTCCGCCTTAACCTACCTGATCTCCCGGTGGCTCAGCACTTCAACTCCCACTCCCAATCTGACCTTTCTGTCCTGGGCCTCCTCCATTGTCAGAGTGAGGCCCAGCGCAAACTGGAGGAACAGCACCTCATATTTCACATGGGCAGCTTACACCCCAGCGGTATGAACATTGACGTTTCTAACTTCAGATAGCCCCTGCTTTCCCTCTCTCTCCATCCCCTCCCCCTTCCCACTTCTCCCACCAGTCTGACTGTCTCCCACTACAATCTAGCTCTGTCCCGCCCCCTCCCCTGACATCAGTCTGAAGAAGGGTCTCGACCCGAAACGTCACCCATTCCTTCTTTCCAGAGATGCAGCCCAACCCGCTGAGTTAATCCAGCATTTTGTGTCTATCTTGGGTCAAACAGACAGGTGGGACTGGTGCAAATGGGACATCTTCAAATGGGAGGATGAGAGGGGATCTTATCGAAACGTATAAGATTATTAACTGGTTGTACACGTTAGAGGCAGGAAACATGTTCCCAATGTTGGGGGAGTCCAGAACCAGGGGCCACAGTTTAAGAATAAGGGGTAGGCCATTTAGAACAGAGATGAGGAAAAACCTTTTCAGTCAGAGAGTTGTGAATCTGTGGAATTCTCTGCCTCAGAAGGCAGTGGAGGCCAATTCTCTGAATGCATTCAAGAGAGAGCTAGATAGAGCTCTTAAGGATAGCGGAGTCAGGGGGTATGGGGAGAAGGCAGGGACGGGGTACTGATTGAGAATGATCAGCCATGATCACATTGAATGGTGGTGCTGGCTCGAAGGGCCGAATGGCCTCCTCCTGCACCTATTGTCTATTGTCTATCTCGGTCGGCACGGGCACGTTGGGCTGAAGGGCCTGATTCCGTGCTGTGCAAGTTTATCTGCTTGAATTTACACACACAGGCTGCTTCAGCTTCATCTGAAAGGGAAATAAGGATTGGAGAGAAAGGGGGAGGTTAACGATAGCACAGCACTGGATGATCAAAGCGCAGGTTGCTATGAAAGAGAATGACTGATGAATGCCGTTTTTTAAAGGGAGAGAGAGAGAGAGAGAGAGAGAGAGAGAGGGAGAGAGAGGAAGAGAGGGAGAGAGAGTGCCAAAGGCAAGGCAATCTTTAGCGATCACAGCTGGAATAATGGGCAATAGTGTGTGCTAATGAGTCAGGGGGTGAGGGGAGGGGATTGTGAGAAACAGCCAGAGATTTGATGGAAGAAGAAATAAGAAAGCTGTGGGGGTGGTGGGAGGATGAGGAGGAAGGAACTGCAGATGCTAGTTTAAACTGACGGTAGACACAAAATGCTGGAGTAACTCAGCGGGTCAGGCAGCATCTCTGGACAGAAGGAAAGGGTGACTTTAAGGTCGAGACCCTTCTTCAGAAGAATACACTGGAATTTAGAAGGATGAGAGGGGATCTTATCGAAACGTATAAGATTAATAAGGGGTTGGACACGTTAGAGGCAGGAAACATGTTCCCAATGTTGGGGGAGTCCAGAACTAGGGGCCACAGTTTAAGAATAAGGGGTCGGCCATTTAGAATGGAGATGAGGAAAAACTTTTTCAGTCAGAGAGTTGTGAATCTGTGGAATTCTCTGCCTCAGAAGGCAGTGGAGGCCAATTCTCTGAATGTATTCAAGAGAGAGCTGGATAGAGCTCTTAAGGATGGCGGAGTCAGGGGGTATGGGGTGAAGGCAGGGACGGGGTACTGATTGAGAATGATCAGCCATGATCACATTGAATGGCGATGCTGGCTCAAAGGGCCGAATGGCCTCCTCCTGCACCAATTGTCTATTGTGTATCATTTGTATCACAGTTATACAGCGCAGAATCAGGCCCTTCGGCCCACCATGTCCATGCTAACCATTATACCAATCTGCATTGATGTAAAAGATCTTGGAGAATATTTTTCCAACAAAGAGTAACATGTTTCCTCAAGATCCGGGACAACATTCACCACTTCCCAGCACCTGCAGAAACAGTTTCAGTGATTCCTCTTTGCTGTTTATAGTTTTTCCGCAACACATACAAATTAGAAACTGTGTTTGCTTATAATCTAATTCACATCAATGCAACTATTGTGACATATTAAATCTCAGTGTGAAAGCCAGAACATCATGTAGTTTTTTCAAACACAGGACATGGAACAGAATAGCACAGGAACAGGCCCTTCGGCCCATACTGTTCATACTGAACACAATGCCAAGTTGAACTAATCTCCTCTGCCTGAACGGCACGGTGGCGCAGCGGTAGAGTTGCCGCCTTACAGCGAATGCAGCGCCGGAGACTCAGGTTCGATCCTGACTACGGGCGCCGTCTGTACGGAGTTTGTACGTTCTCCCCGTGACCTACGTGGGTTTTCTCCGAGATCTTCGGTTTCCTCCCACGCTCCAAAGACGTGCAGGTATGTAGGTTAATTGGCTGGGCAAATGTAAAAATTGTCCCTAGTGGGTGTGGGATAGTGTTAGTGTGCGGGGATCACTGGGCGGTGCGGACCCGGTGGGCCGAAGGGCCTGTTTCTGCGCTGTATCTCTAAATCTAAAAAAATCTAAATCTGCACGTGATCCATATTCCTCCATTCCCTGCGTATCCACACGCCTGTCCAACAGCCTCTTAAACACCACTATGGTATCTGCCTCCACCATCACCCCTGGCAGCACGTTCTAGGCCCCCACCACCCTCTGTGTAAACAAAACCTGCACATAATCTTTCCCCCTCACCTTAAAGCTATGCCCTCTTTGGCATTTCCACCCTGGGAAAAGGTGCTGCCAGGGATGGTGGTGGAGGCAGGTAAGATCGAGGAGACTTTTGGATAGGCAAACCTCGAAGAATGGTCTCCACCCGAAACATCACCCATTGCTTCTCTCCAGAGATGCTGCCTGTCCCGCTGCCTGTCCCGCTGCCTGTCCCGCTGCCTGTCCCGCTGCCTGTCCCGCTGCCTGTCCCGCTGCCTGTCCCGCTGCCTGTCCCGCTGCCTGTCCCGCTGCCTGTCCCGCTGCCTGTCCCGCCCGCTGAGTTACTCCAGCTTTTAGTGTCTCTATTTTGGACAGTCACATCCAAAAGTCTGTAGCCTCCTGTTGCTCTGGTATTTTATTTCACTCTTCACATGTTTAAACAATAATGTTTTATTCTTAATGTTTTAATGTTTTATGTTTTATTCTTAATTGTTTACTGTATGTCGTGTTGTTACTTGCGAGCGGAGCACCAAGCCCCATTCCTTGTATGTGTACATACTGAGCTAATAACATTTATTCAATTCAATTCAATTCAATTCAATTCAATCGATATGTAAGAAATAGAGGTTTAAGGATTATGTGCAGGCAAAAAAGAGTTGGTCTTGTCATCGTGTCCAGAACAGATATTGTGGGCCAAAGGGCCTGTTCCTACGCTGTATTCTATGTTCCACAGAGGCACAGTCATAGAGTCACACAATATGGAAACAGGCCTTTCTGCCCAACATGTCCATACCAACCAACATGCCCAATCTAAGCTAGGTGTAGGAAAGAACTGCAGATGCTGAGTTAAATGAAAGGTAGACACAAAATGCTGGAGTAACTCAGCGGGTCAGGCAGCATCTATGGAGAGAAGGAATGGGTGATGTTTCAGGTCGAGACCCTTCTTCAGACTGATGTCAGGGGAGGGGGCGGTACAAAGATAGAATGTAATCGGAGACAGTCAGACTGGTGGGAGAACTGGGAAGGGGGAGGGGATGGAGAGAGAGGGAAAGCAGGGACTATCTGAAGTTAGAGAAGTCAGTGTTCATACCGCTGGGGTGTAAACGACCCAAGTGAAATATGAGGTGCTGTTCCTCCAATTTGCGCTGGGCCTCACTCTGACAATGGAGGAGGCCCAGGACAGAAAGGTCAGATTGGGAATGGGAGGGAGTGGGGTGTTAAAGTGCTGAGCCACCGGGAGATCAGATAGGTTAAGGCGGACTGGGCGAAGGTATTCAGCGAAACGATCGCCGAGCCTGCGCTTGGTCTCGCCGATGTAGAGATGTTTAAGCTGAGCTATGTTAAGCCATCTAAGCTATTCCTATTTGTCCACATTTGGTCCATATCCCTCTACATCTAAGTACATTCTCTTCAACAGAACATGGAGTGAAATATTGGTGAGAGGAGGTCAGGGGCCACAATTAATCTTCTTCTGTCCTTGTTTACACTTGGCAAGTATCTGCTTGCCTTCATCGCTGGTGAAATGTTCTGGCAGCGACCAAGCTTCCTTGGGCATCACACCTGTCTACTGAGCACGTCTTATTGTTCCCTGTGTACGAAGTTGTTTTCATCATTATACTAACAGATTGGGATGATTATTTTATGTGTTTATGACCTACAGCCAGTCAGTTGTTTGTTGACAGGTGGAGATTTAGCTTGTTTTCCCCGTGTAGATGCACAGATGGTGCCAATGGATAATGGATCATCACAGAAAACGGCTTCCCCTAACTCCATGTCAGAAATTGGTTGGGAGAAACCATAGATCTGAAGAAACATAGAAACATCGAAATTATAGTGCAGGAGGAGGCCATTCGGCCCTTCGAGCCAGCACCGCCATTCAATACGATCATGGCTGATCATCCAAAATCAGTACCCCGTTCCTGCTTTCTCCCCATACCCCATGGTTCCGTTAGCCCTAAGAGCTCTATCTAACTCTCTCTTGAAAACATCCAGTGAATTGGCCTCCACTGCCTTCTGTGGCAGAGAATCCCACAGATTCACAACTCTGGGTGAAAAAGTTTTTCCTCATCTCAGTCCTAAATGGCCTACCCCTTATTCTTAAACTGTGGCCCCTGGTTCGGGACTCCCCCAACACCGGGAACATTTTTCCTGCATCTAGCCTGTCCAATCCCTTAAGAATTTAATATGTTTCTATAATAAAGGTCCCGACCTGAAACGTCACCCACCCTCTCTCCAGAGATGCTGCCTGACCTGCTGAGTTACTCCAGCACTTTCTGTCTATGTTTAGTATAAACCAGTATCTGTACTTCTTTGCTTCTAAATTTCCTAACTAAGTCTACGTCGGGTCTCTTGAAAATTAGACTTCAGACTTGACTTTAGATTTAAGAGATACAGCGCGGAAACAGGCCCTTCGGCCCACCGGGTCCGCACCGACCAGCGATCCCCGCACACTAACACTATCCTACACACACTAGGGATAATTTACTATTATGCCAAGCCGATTAATGTACAAATCTGTACGTCTTTGGAGTGTGGGAGGAAACCGGAGCACCCGGAGAAAACCCACGCAGGTCACGGGGAGAACGTACAAACTCCGTACAGACAGCACCCGTAGTCGGGATCGAACCCGGGTCTCTGGCGCTGTGAGGCAGCAACTCTACCGCTGCACCACCGTGCTACCCAGTCGCGTTGTGCAGTATTCAAGAGTGTAAGGTTGTTGGGAAGAAGCAGTTCTTGAACCTGGAGGTCACGGTTTTCAGACTCCTGTATCTTCTTCCCCATGGTAGGGGTGAAATGAGCGCGTGGCCAGGGTGGTGTGGGTCAGTGAGAGTGTGGCCAGGGTGGTGTGGGTCAGTGAGAGTGTGGGTCAGTGAGAGTGTGGGTCAGTGAGAGTGTGGCCAGGGTGGTGTGGGTCAGTGAGAGTGTGGTCAGGGTGGTGTGGGTCAGTGAGAGTGTGGCCAGGGTGGTGTGGGTCAGTGAGAGTGTGGTCAGGGTGGTGTGGGTCAGTGAGAGTGTGGTCAGGGTGGTGTGGGTCAGTGAGAGTGTGGCCAGGGTGGTGTGGGTCAGTGAGAGTGTGGCCCAGGGTGGTGTGGGTCAGTGAGAGTGTGGCCAGGGTGGTGTGGGTCAGTGAGAGTGTGGGTCAGTGAGAGTGTGGCCCAGGGTGGTGTGGGTCAGTGAGAGTGTGGCCCAGGGTGGTGTGGGTCAGTGAGAGTGTGGCCAGGGTGGTGTGGGTCAGTGAGAGTGTGGCCAGGGTGGTGTGGGTCAGTGAGAGTGTGGTCAGGGTGGTGTGGGTCAGTGAGAGTGTAGGTCAGTGAGAGTGTGGGTCAGTGAGAGTGTGGCCAGGGTGGTGTGGGCCAGGGTGGTGTGGGTCAGTGAGAGTGTGGCCAGGGTGGTGTGGGTCAGTGAGAGTGTGGCCAGGGTGGTGTGGGTCAGTGAGAGTGTGGCCCAGGGTGGTGTGGGTCAGTGAGAGTGTGGCCAGGGTGGTGTGGGTCAGTGAGAGTGTGGCCAGGGAGGTGTGGGTCAGTGAGAGTGTGGCCAGGGAGGTGTGGGTCAGTGAGAGTGTGGTCAGGGTGGTGTGGGTCAGTGAGAGTGTGGGTCAGTGAGAGTGTGGCCCAGGGTGGTGTGGGTCAGTGAGAGTGTGGCCAGGGTGGTGTGGGTCAGTGAGAGTGTGGCCCAGGGTGGTGTGGGTCAGTGAGAGTGTGGCCAGGGAGGTGTGGGTCAGTGAGAGTGTGGCCAGGGTGGTGCGGGCCAGTGAGAGTGTGGCCCAGGGTGGTGTGGGTCAGTGAGAGTGTGGGTCAGTGAGAGTGTGGCCAGGGAGGTGTGGGCCAGGGAGGTGTGGGTCAGTGAGAGTGTGGCCAGGGAGGTGTGGGTCAGTGAGAGTGTGGCCAGGGTGGTGTGGGTCAGTGAGAGTGTGGGTCAGTGAGAGTGTGGCCCAGGGAGGTGTGGGTCAGTGAGAGTGTGGTCAGGGTGGTGTGGGTCAGTGAGAGTGTGGTCAGGGTGGTGTGGGTCAGTGAGAGTGTGGCCAGGGTGGTGTGGGCCAGGGTGGTGTGGGTCAGTGAGAGTGTGGTCAGGGTGGTGTGGGTCAGTGAGAGTGTGGTCAGGGTGGTGTGGGTCAGTGAGAGTGTGGGTCAGTGAGAGTGTGGCCCAGGGTGGTGTGGATCAGTGAGAGTGTGGCCCAGGGTGGTGTGGGTCAGTGAGAGTGTGGCCAGGGAGGTGTGGGTCAGTGAGAGTGTGGCCAGGGTGGTGTGGGCCAGGGAGGTGTGGGTCAGTGAGAGTGTGGCCAGGGTGGTGTGGGCCAGGGTGGTGTGGGTCAGTGAGAGTGTGGCCAGGGTGGTGTGGGCCAGGGTGGTGTGGGTCAGTGAGAGTGTGGTCAGGGTGGTGTGGGCCAGGGTGGTGTGGGTCAGTGAGAGTGTGGCCAGGGTGGTGTGGGTCAGTGAGAGTGTGGCCAGGGTGGTGTGGCCAGGGTGGTGTGGGCCAGGGTGGTGTGGGTCAGTGAGAGTGTGGTCAGGGTGGTGTGGGTCAGTGAGAGTGTGGCCCAGGGTGGTGTCGGTCAGTGAGAGTGTGGTCAGGGTGGTGTGGGTCAGTGAGAGTGTGGCCAGGGTGGTGTGGGCCAGGGTGGTGTGGGCCAGTGAGAGTGTGGGTCAGGGTGGTGTGGGTCAGTGAGAGTGTGGCCAGGGTGGTGTGGGTCAGTGAGAGTGTGGCCAGGGAGGTGTGGGTCAGTGAGAGTGTGGCCAGGGAGGTGTGGGTCAGTGAGAGTGTGGCCAGGGAGGTGTGGGTCAGTGAGAGTGTGGTCAGGGTGGTGTGGGTCAGTGAGAGTGTGGGTCAGTGAGAGTGTGGCCCAGGGTGGTGTGGGTCAGTGAGAGTGTGGCCAGGGTGGTGTGGGTCAGTGAGAGTGTGGCCCAGGGTGGTGTGGGTCAGTGAGAGTGTGGTCAGGGTGGTGTGGGTCAGTGAGAGTGTGGCCAGGGAGGTGTGGGTCAGTGAGAGTGTGGCCAGGGTGGTGTGGGCCAGTGAGAGTGTGGCCCAGGGTGGTGTGGGTCAGTGAGAGTGTGGGTCAGTGAGAGTGTGGCCAGGGAGGTGTGGGCCAGGGAGGTGTGGGTCAGTGAGAGTGTGGCCAGGGAGGTGTGGGTCAGTGAGAGTGTGGCCAGGGTGGTGTGGGTCAGTGAGAGTGTGGGTCAGTGAGAGTGTGGCCCAGGGAGGTGTGGGTCAGTGAGAGTGTGGTCAGGGTGGTGTGGGTCAGTGAGAGTGTGGTCAGGGTGGTGTGGGTCAGTGAGAGTGTGGGTCAGTGAGAGTGTGGCCCAGGGTGGTGTGGATCAGTGAGAGTGTGGCCCAGGGTGGTGTAGGTCAGTGAGAGTGTGGTCAGGGTGGTGTGGATCAGTGAGAGTGTGGCCAGGGAGGTGTGGGTCAGTGAGAGTGTGGCCAGGGAGGTGTGGGTCAGTGAGAGTGTGGTCAGGGTGGTGTGGGCCAGGGAGGTGTGGGTCAGTGAGAGTGTGGCCAGGGTGGTGTGGGCCAGGGTGGTGTGGGTCAGTGAGAGTGTGGCCAGGGTGGTGTGGGCCAGGGTGGTGTGGGTCAGTGAGAGTGTGGTCAGGGTGGTGTGGGCCAGGGTGGTGTGGGTCAGTGAGAGTGTGGCCAGGGTGGTGTGGGTCAGTGAGAGTGTGGCCAGGGTGGTGTGGCCAGGGTGGTGTGGGCCAGGGTGGTGTGGGTCAGTGAGAGTGTGGTCAGGGTGGTGTGGGTCAGTGAGAGTGTGGCCCAGGGTGGTGTGGGTCAGTGAGGGTGTGGTCAGGGTGGTGTGGGTCAGTGAGAGTGTGGCCAGGGTGGTGTGGGCCAGGGTGTGATGGGCCAGTGACAGTGTGGGTCAGGGTGGTGTGGGTCAGTGAGAGTGTGGCCAGGGTGGTGTGGGTCAGTGAGAGTGTGGCCCAGGGTGGTGTGGGTCAGTGAGAGTGTGGCCCAGGGTGGTGTGGGCCAGGGTGGTGTGGGTCTCTGATGGTGCTGGCTGCTTTTCGTGACCAAGGATAAAAGGAGGTTGAAGATCTTTTGTGGGCAGACACAAAATACTGGAGTAACTCAGCGGGACAGGCAGCATCTCTGGAGAGAAGGAATGATTAGTGTGGGTGTCAGGGGATGTGGGGAGAAGGCAGGAGAATGGGGTTAGGAGGGAGAGATAGATCAGTCTTGATTGATTGGCAGAGTAGACTTGATGGGCCGAATGGCCTAATTCTACTCCTATTCCTTATGACGATATGACCTTATGAATGGGTGAGGTTTCGGGCCGAGACTCTTCTTCAGTGGGATCTTTTGTGGGATTCCGTTTCTTTGGATTATCGCTGTTTAGAGGCACAGTAATCCGTCATTGTTGAGAGCACTCAGTCTAATTAACGCGGACGTTGGAAGAGTGGTGGGGAGATGATAGTGGTCACTGAGTTGCATGCTCTCCGCCCTCTGAAACTCAATGCGTGGAACTGCAGAGCCCCAGGGAGTTAATGTTTGATACACTGCAGATTGACAGAAGCACAAAGACACAGTGGAATCACTGAGTGGGGATTAGGGTTGCCAACTATCTCACTCCCAAACACGGGACAAAGGGTGACGTCACCGCCCCGCGCCCCGCGTGACCTCACCCAGCCAGCGGCCACGTGCTCCCGCTCCCCCCAATGGCGGCCGCCCGGGCCGGGAGGCGGGTTGTGTTGGAAAAAAAACTGCAGGTGCTGATTTAAATCGAAGGTAGACACAAAAAGCTGGAGTAACTCAGCGGGTCAGGCAGCATCTGTGGAGAGAAGGAATGGGTCTCGCCCCGAAACGTCACCCATTCCTTCACACCAGAGATGCTGCCTGACCCGCTGAGTTACTCCAGCTTTGTGTGTCTACCTGGGAGGCGGGTTGCTAGGCAACCTCCCTTAGGCTGTGCCGGGGCCTCCGGGCCTACACGATCTGCATACACCTACACGGTCCGCACCACACCTACACTGTCCGCACCGCACCTACACTGTCCGCACCGCACCTACACTGTCCGCACCTACACTGTCCGCACCTACACTGTCCGCACCTACACTGTCCGCACCGCACCCACACTGTCCGCACCTACACTGTCCGCACCTACACTGTCCGCACCTACACTGTCCGCACCTACACTGTCCGCACCTACACTGTCCGCACCTACACTGTCCGCACCGCACCCACACTGTCCGCACCACACCTACACTGTCCGCACCGCACCTACACTGTCCGCACCTACACTGTCCGCACCTACACTGTCCGCACCACACCTACACGGTCCGCACCACACCTACACTGTCCGCACCGCACCTACACTGTCCGGAAGGCGGGCACAGATTTTAACCAGCATCTGCAGTTTTTTTCCTACCACACTGCCCCGGCCTACAGTGTCCGGGCCTACAGTGTCTGGGCCTACAGTGTCCGGGCCTACACTGCCTGGGCCTACAGTGTCCGGGCCTACACTGCCTGGGCCTACAGTGTCCGGGCCTACACTGCCCAGGCCTACAGCAACTCCCCCGGGCCCAATACGGGACAAGGGCGGTCCCGTACGAGACAAACCAATATAGCCCAAATTGTGGGATATCCCGGCTAATACGGGATGGTTGGCAGCCCTAGTGGAGATTGAGTTATTAGGGATATAAATAACACTGGCACGGGAATGAAGCGGAAAGCCACATCAGCTCAGACCCTAGGAAAAGCAAGCTGGCATCATATGGCAAGCATGATAGTTTGTCTGTTTGTCTGTTTGTTTCTATGTTAATTGTATTTGTAAAGCGCTTTGTGCATGTGTTAAGGCGCTATATAAAATAAATATATTATTATTATTATTATTATCAATAATAACTTTGCCATCAGATCAGATAAGTGAGCAAAGGGAGTTCACTGCCTCGTTTGGTGCAACGCCGTTCACCCATGTTCAATATGTAAAGCTGCCTTGTAAAATGAGTCCTCACTCATATCTCACGTGTCAATAAAGGTGGACTCACAGAGACCGGAATAGCACAGCAGCAGAGCCAAGTGTGTAATGTAGTCTCGGGAGTCGTTTATTTTCCGTTCTGCAATGCACAGATAGATGATGCCCATGCTCCCAAAGGATGCACAATGCTCTCAGTCGCTCAGACTGCACGCCCTCTCGCTTGCTGAATTTAATCTTAACTAATGAACTGGGACGAGGGAACTCATTCACTTCGGTGCCCCAGCATGGCAGGGTAACCTCTTAATAACCTTATACGTTTCGATAAGATCCCCTCTCATCTTTCTAAATTCCAGTGTATACAAGCCTAGTCGCTCCAGTCTTTCAAGACACTTGGACAGGTACATGGACAGGAAAGGTTAACAGGGATACGGGCCAAACCTGGGTAGGTGGGACTAGTTGAAATGGAGCACCTTGGTTGGCATGGGCAAGTGGAGGGACTGTTTCCGTGATGAATGAGCCCACGATCTTAAGTTCCAGGAGACTGGAGAGACAGGATGACACGTTGCCAATATACACAACCCACTTGGGCAGGGCTGTACACAACGTTAGTGCTATTGAGGGTGTGCAGCGTAGGTTTACTAGATTAATTCCCGGAATGGCGGGACTGTGGTATGTTGAAAGACTGGAGCGACTAGGCTTGTATACACTGGAATTTAGAAGGATAGACAATAGACAATAGACAATAGGTGCAGGAGTAGGCCATTCAGCCCTTCGAGCCAGCACCGCCATTCAATGCGATCATGGCTGATCACTCTCAATCAGTACCCCGTTGCTGCCTTCTCCCCATACCCCCTCACTCCGCTATCCTTAAGAGCTCTATCCAGCTCTCTCTTGAAAGCATCCAACGAACTGGCCTCCACTGCCTTCTGAGGCAGAGAATTCCACACCTTCACCACTCTCTGAGATGAGAGGGGATCTCATCGAAACATATAAGATTATTAAGGGGTTGGACACGTTAGAGGCAGGAAACATGTTCCCAATGTTGGGGGAGTCCAGAACCAGGGACCACAGTTTAAGAATAAGGGGTAGGCCATTTAGAACAGAGATGAGGAAAAACTTTTTCAGTCAGAGAGTTGTAAATCTGTGGAATTCTCTGCCTCAGAAGGCAGTGGAGGCCAATTCTCTGAATGCATTCAAGAGAGAGCTAGATACAGCTCTTAAGGATAGCAGAGTCAGGGGGTATGGGGAGAAGGCAGGAACGGGGTACTGATTGAGAGTGATCAGCCATGATCACATTGAATGGTGGTGCTGGCTCGAAGGGCCGAATGGCCTCCTCCTGCACCTATTGTCTATTGTCTATTGTCTATTGTCTGTTGTCTATTAGTGCTGAAGGTTGAGGCTTGCCCAGGGTGTTATGATAGTGCGGATTTAAATGCCAGTACAAATCAGTTGTATCGACTGAAAGGCAGCAAATTATGATTGGTTTTCATATTACTACAATTCTGATGACATTTTATTGAACCATTTAGAAAGAATCGCATCTGAAATTGTTTGGAAACGAGTTTTGTGGTTTCATCTGCTTGACCTTTTGCAACTTTAGGTTTGGGCACACTGCTGTTTAGCCATGTCGGCCTTTCTATACAAACAAGGAACTGCAGATGCTGGTTTACAACAAAGATAGACACAAAGTGCTGGAGTAACTCAACGGGTCAGGCAGCATCTCTGGTGAAAAAGGAATGGGTGACGTTTCGGGTCGGGACCTATTCTGTTCAGTTATAGTTTAGTTTATTGTCACATGTACCGAGGTTCAGAGACAAGCTTTTGTTGCGTGCTAACCAGTCAGAAGAAAGACAACACATGATTACAATCGAGCCGTTCACAGTGCATTTAAAAGATGGAGCGATTGTAATGCGTGATCGCAGATCCACTTCTGTGACACAAAGACATGCCTGGCTTGGGTGCCAACATGAACAGGTTAACCCTGTTCATACGTTCGAGTGATAGGGGCAGAATTAGGCCATTCGGCCCATCGAGTCTACTCTGCCATTCAATCACGGCTGATCTATCTCTCCCTCCCAACCCCATTCTCCTGCCTTCTCCCCGTAACCCCTGACACCCGTGCCAATCTATCTCTGCCTTAAAAATATCCACTGACTTGTGGCCTCCACAGCCGTCTATGGCGATGAATTCCATAGATCCACCACACTCTGGCTAAAGACATTCTCCCTCATCTCCTTTTTAAAGGAACGTTCTTTAATTCTGAGGCTGTGCCCTCTGGTCCCAGACTCTCCCACTATTCTGTACGTTTCAGAGGTCCCCCCTCAACCTTCTAAATTCCAGCGAGTACAGGCCCAGTGCCGACGAACGCTCATCATAGGTTAACCCACTCATTCCTGGGATCAATCTCACAAACCTCCTCTGGACCCTCTCCAGAACCAGCACATTAGAAGGATGAGAGGAGATCTTATCGAAACGTATAAGATTATTAAGAGGTTGGACACGTTAGAGGCAGGAAACATGTTCCCAATGTTGGGGGAGTCCAGAACCAGGGGCCACAATTTAAGAATAAGGGGTCGGCCATTTAGAACTGAGATGAGGAAAAACCTTTGCACTCAGAGAGTTGTGAATCTCTGGAATTCTCTGACTCAGAAGGCAGTGGAGGCCAATTCTCTGAATGCATTCAAGAGAGAGCTAGATAGAGCTCTTAAGGATAGCGGAGTCAGGGGGTATGGGGAGAAGGCAGGGACGGGGTACTGATTGAGAATGATCAGCCATGATCACATTGAATGGCTCGAAGGGCTGAATGGCCTCCTCCTGCACCTACTGTCTATTGTCTATTGTCTATCCTTCCTCAGATATGGGGCCCACAATCTAACCAACACATCCCCTGTTCTGGGGAATTGCAGCAGTGACCTCCAGTAACTGACCGTGGGCATTCTCTGAGTATTTCATCGGCTGCGTGTTTAGGGTGCTCAGTCTGTACTCCAGGTAGCCCACAGCAGGAGATGAATAGGTATTCGATTTCCTCTCTGACCTGCTGCTTGTAAACTGGCTCTCTATTCAAGCCTTTGGTGTTGAGCAATCATGCTCGGTGAAGGCTGGGTGCCTTTGATGCTGTGGTTCCCCAAGTGATCGGTGGGATATGAAACGTTCTGCTCTATGGTGCTTGTGAAGCTGCCGGCTCTCTTCAATACATCGGCTATTGCAGTATTGATCGAGGTAATGAGGAAAGGCAAAGTCTGTAAAGGGAAATGCAGAAATTAAACGGCATGGATATTAATGCACTCCCATCGACCCTGTGAATGGGACGAGCCGAGCTGGCCTCTAACACCTGGGAATAAAAGCAATGGTATTCAAAGCGAGGGGAGCGAGCTGGCTTGTAGCATGCCCTTTGTTGTTTGTCCATCACGCACAGCATGATGGACGCTAAAAGGATTATGAATATCGTAAAAACTCAGACATCGGCAAACCGCAAAGTTCACACGGCCCAATCCTCTCTTTTTCACACATTAACCTTCTGAAAATTGCCTTTCCTTTGTGGAGTAGAAATGAAATTTTGATGCAGTGCATCAGAGCCCATTTGAAGAGGAGTCGCTCACGTTGGCCGGGACGAGGTGAGGGCCGTATCTATAGACAATAGACAGTAGACAATAGGTGCAGGAGGAGGCCATTCGGCCCTTCGAGCCAGCACCGCCATTCACTGTGATCATGGCTGATCATCCACAATCAGTAGTGTAAGAAAATAACTGCAGATGCTGGTACAAATCAAAGGTATTTATTTCACAAAATGCTGGAGTAACTCAGAAGAAGGGTCTCGACCCAAAATGTCACCCATTCCTTCTCTCCTGAGATGCTGCCTGACCCGCTGAGTTACTCCAGCATTTTGTGAAATAAATCCACAATCAGTACCCCGTTCCTGCCTTCTCCCCATACCCCCGGACTCCGCTATCATTAAGAGCTCTATCTAACTCTCTCTTGAATGCATCCAGAGAATCGGCCTCCACTGTCTTCTAAGGCAGAGAATTCCACAGATTCACAACTCTCTGACTGAAATAGTTTTTCCTCATCTCCGTTCTAAATGGCCTCCCCCTTATTGTTAAACTGTGGCCCCTGGTTCTGGACTCCCCCAACATTGGGAACATATTTCCTGCCTCTAACGTGTCAAACCCCTTAATAATCTTATACGTTTTATTGCATCATTAGATGTTCCGTGCGGCACAGTGGCGCAGTGGGACAGTTTAAGCTTGGCCTGTTTCCCCGCTGTATCTCTAAACTAAACTAAACTACAAACCATTAATAGTAACGTCATAAGTGATAGAAGTAGAATTAGGCCATTCGGCCCATCAAGTCTACTCCGCCATTCAAACACCGCTGATCTATCTCTCCCTCCTATCCCCCATTCTCCTGCCTTCTCCCCATAACCCCTGACACCCGTACTAATCAAGAATCTATCTATCTCTGCCTTAAAAATATATCCACTGATTTGTGGCCTCCACAGTCGTCTGTGGCAAAGAATTCCACAGATTCACCACCCTCTGACTAAAGAGTAAAGAGCAGGTCAGATTAGAGATGAGGAGTCTATAATCTGTTAGCCTGAAGAAGGGTCTCGACCTGAAACGTCACGCATTCCTTCTCTCCCGAGATGCTGCCTGACCCGCTGAGTTACTCCAGCATTTAGAGACGAGGTTACTGCAGCAACATAACTGTTGTAGATACACATCTGCCAGAGAATGACTTACTAAGCAACAGTTTCATCTCCCGGTTACGAAGGAGATTGCCAAGGTCGTTGTGAAATTCCTCAGACGTTGTACAATGTGCCTACCTTTGCACATGTACATGAAACCAAAGATAAAGATTATACAGACAAAGCAAAGCAAATAGGTGCTGGAGGAGCTCAGCGAGCTCACGGTGACGCAGCGGTAGAGTTGCTGGCTCACAGCGCCAGAGGCCTGGCTTCCATCCTGACCTCGGCTGCTGTCTGTACGGAGTTTGCACGTACTCCCTGTGATCGCGTGTGTTTTATAGACAATAGACAATAGGCGCAGGAGTAGGCCATTCGGCCCTTCGAGCCAGCACCGCCATTCAATGTGATCATGGCTGATGATTTGCAATCAGTACCCCGTTCCTGCCTTCTCCACATACCCCCTGACTCCGCTACCCTTAAGAGCTCTATCTAGCTCTCTCTTGAATGCATTCAGAGAATTGGCCTCCATTGCCTTCTGAGGCAGAGAATTCCACAGATTCACAACTCTCTGACTGAAAAAGTTTTTCCTCATCTCCGTTCTAAATGGCCAACCCCTTATTCTTAAACTGTGGCCCCTTGTTCTGGACTCCCCCAACATTGGGAACATGTTTCCTTCCTCTAACGTGTCCAACCCCTTAATAATCTTATACATTTCGATAAGATCCCCTCTCATCCTTCTAAATTCCAGTGTATACAAGCCTAGTCGCTCCAGTCTTTCAACATATGACAGTCCCGCCATTCCGGGAATTAACCTAGTAAATCTACGCTGGACGCCCTCAATAGCAAGAATATTCTTCCTCAAATTTGGAGACCAAAACTGCACACAGTACTCCAGATGCGGTCTCACTAGGGCCCTGTACAACTGCACACAGTACTCCAGGTGTGGTCTCACTAGGGCCCTGTACAACTGCACACAGTACTCCAGGTGCGGTCTCACTAGGGCCCTGTACAACTGCACACAGTACTCCAGGTGCGGTCTCACTAGGGCCCTGTACAACTGCACACAGTTCTCCAGGTGCGGTCTCACTAGGGCCCTGTACAACTGCAGAAGGACCTCTTTGCTCCGGGTGCTCCAGTTTCCTTCCAGGTTCTGGAATCATGGGATTTGTAAATTCTTCCTAGTGTGTAGAGAGTGGATACGAAACTGGGGTAACGTAGAAAATAGTGTATGGGTGGTCGATGATCGGCGTGGACCCGGTGGGCCGAAGGGCCTGTTTCCGTGCTGTACCTCTGAACTCTAAACTCAGCGAGTCAGGCAGTAACTGAGGAGGGATTGGACAGCTGACGTTTTGGGTGGGCACCCTTCTTCAGACTGATCAGAGTAGGGGGGAGAAAGCTGGAAAAGAGAGGTGGAGGCGGGACAAAGCCTGGCGAGTGATAGGTGGATGCGGTGAGGAGGGGGGTAGTTTTGATTAGTGAATGCGTGGATAAAGACTAGAGATGGAAAGGAGACAAAAGGAGGTCAGATAAAGACTGAAGAGGAGTGGTGTAAAGCCAGGTGGAGGCATATGTTTAGTTTAGAGTAGAGACACAGCATGGAAACAGGTCCTTCGGCCCATCGAGTCCAACCGACTATCAATCACCTGTACACACTAGTTCTGTTTTAACCCACTTTCCCATCCACTCCCCACACACTAGGGGGCAATTTACACAGGGACAAGTAATCCACAAACCTGTACGTCTTTGGGATGTGGGAGGAAACTGGAGCGCCCGGAGGATGAGAGGGGATCTTATTGAAACATATAAGATTATTAAGGGATAGGATAGGCTAGATGCAGGAAAAATATCCCAATTATTAAGGGGTTGGACATGTTAGAGGCAGGAAACATGTTCCCAATGTTGGGGGAGTCCAGAACCAGGGGCCACAGTTTAAGAATAAGGGGTCGGCCATTTAGAACTGAGATGAGGAAAAACTTTTTCAGTCAGAGAGTTGTGAATCTGTGGAATTCTCTGCCTCAGAAGGCAGTGGAGGCCAATTCTCTGAATGCATTCAAGAGAGAGTTAGATAGAGCTCTTAAGGATAGCGGAGTCAGGAGGTATGGGGAGAAGGCAGGAACGGGGTACTGATTGTGGATGATCAGCCATGATCACAGTGAATGGCGGTGCTGGCTCGAAGGGCCGAATGGCCGAATGGCCTACTCCTGCACCTATTGCGTATTGTCTATTGAAAGCCTCTCGGTCACTGGGAGAACGTGCAAACTCCACGCACACAGCACCCGGGGGTCAGGACGGAACCCGGGTCTCCAGCGCTGTGAGGCAGCGGCTCCACCGAGCAGAACTGCAGGTGGAAGAAACATGGGGTGGAGAAAGAGGGGGGAGAGCGGGAGAAATGGGTGTGTAGTGGGGTCTGGGGGGGAGGGGTGGGGGGGGGGGGCAGGCAGGAAAAAGAGAGTAGGGGGAGGTGAGGTGTTACTTAAATTGGCAAATTTATTGTTCGTACCATTGGGTGTCAGCTACGCAAGCAGAATTAGAGGTGCAGCCCCTGACAGAAACCATCACACCATGCACAACTGCATGTGTTAGACAATAAACAATAGACAATAGGTGCAGGAGGAGGCCATTCGGCCCTTCGAGCCAGCACCGCCATTCAATATGATCATGGCTGATCATTCTCAATCAGTACCCCTTCTCCCCATACCCCCTGACTCCGCTATCCTTAAGAGCTCTATCTAGCTCTCTCTTGAATGCATTGAGAGATTTGGCCTTAACTGCCTTCTGAGGCAGAGAATTCCACAGATACACAACTCTCCGACTGAAAAAGTTTTTCCTCATCTCAGTTCTAAATGGCTGTTTTCAAATCTTCTACGCTGTCAATGGCTCGATTAAGGGCCTGTCCCACTTAGGCAAATTCTTAACTGACTGCCGGCGACTGTCATAGTCGTAGCAGGTCGCCAAAAAAACAGCGACTGGACTCCCCCCCCCCCCCCCACGACAATGTCTATGGCAAACTACCACCTAGTCGACGTCAAGCTACGGCAAGCGACCGACAACCGGCGACCCAATCGTCGCGAGTAGGACGTCCACCTACGACCGCACCTACGACAACCTACGACCACACAGGCAACAACCTACGACAACCGAAGTCAACCTACGTCTACCTGCGACGAGCTACGACCGTGTCGGCGACAACTGAAGGCAATTCACGTCATTTTCAATAGGCGGCACGGTGGCGCAGCGGTAGAGTTGCTGCCTTACAGCGAATGCAGCACCGGAGACCCGGGTTCGATCCTGACTACGGGCGCCGTCTGTACGGAGTTTGTACGTTCTCCCCGTGACCTGCGTGGGTTTTCTCCGAGATCTTCGGTTTCCTCCCGCACTCCAAAGATGTGCAGATATGTAGGTTAATTGGCTGGGCAAATGTAAAAATTGTCCCCAGTGTGTGTAGGATAGTGTTAGTGTGTGGGGATCGCTGGGCGGCACGGACCCGGTGGGCCGAAGGGCCTGTTTCTGCGCTGTATCTCTAAATCTAAAATCTAAAATTTTGGCCTCCGGTTCTGCCGCCGGTACCTGACGCCGGTTGACGTAGGTAGTTGCAATTTTTAAAGCTTGAAAGAAAAACAACCAAAATTGGAGGTTATGTTTTGGCTTTTGGAATGAATAAAATTGAGCTGCATGAACGGTAAATGGATCGTGATGATCCCACGTTAATTAAAGGACTTGTACGTTTCAAAAAGGGTTATAGTTAAGATAAAGGCATTTGTTTGAGATTGCAAGATGTTTTACATATTGTAGAGGCAAGAATGTTTCATTCTCATCTGTGTCGACAAGGGAACAATAAAGTTCTTCCCTACACTACACATAGAGAATATGTGACAATCACAAAAGCAACAATTAATAGTGCGATCAATCAGGTCACCCTCTGACATTCCTGCAAAAACATCCAGGTCTGTGCAACCCCTTCCGATAAGTAATACCCTCCAATCCAGGTTGCATTCTGGCAAACCTCGTCTGCACCCTCTCCAAAGCCTCAAAAAACCCTCAGAATGTAAGTGGAAGTAGTTCAGAAACAAGGAATTGCAGATGCTGGTTTAACAAAAAGAACAAAGTGCTGGAGTAACGCATTGGGTCAGGTAGCATCTCTGGAGAACGTGGATAGATGACATTTCGGGTCGGGACCATTCTTCAAACGTCACCTGTCCATGTTCTCCACCGATGCTGCCTGACCTACAGAGTTACTCCAGCACTCTGTGAAACGTCACCTATCCACGTTCTCCAGAGATGCTGCCTGAACTACAGGGTTACTCCAGCAATCTGTGAAATGTCACCGATCCACTTTCTCCAGAGATGCTGCCTGACCCGCTGAGTTACTCCAGCACTCTGTGAAACGTCACCTATCCACGTTCTCCAGAGATGCTGCCTGACCCGCTGAGTTACTCCAGCACTCTGTGAAACATCACCTATCCACGTTCTCCAGAGATGCTGCCTGACCCGCTGAGTTACTCCAGCACTCTGTGAAACGTCACCTATCCACGTTCTCCAGAGATGCTGCCTGACCCACTGAGTTACTCCAGCACTCTGTGTCTCTCTTTAAGAGAAGGAAGATAATGGATATATTCCATGGACAATATTTCAAAAGTATAAATTACAACCTGAATTCCCCAATAAATATGCAGAAATAATTTTGCTGTAGAAATATTTTTGCTGCTTTGAGGATTTGAGCTGTCAGTCAATGTGTGAGGAATTCCTGCAAATGAGACATCCATATGTAGGAAGGTTTAAAATCTGGAGAGTCTGAATACCAAATGTTGCTTTCCCCAGAGATGAGATGGTCCTGTGAATCTACGCACGGTGGCGCAGGGGTAGAGTTGCTGCCTTACAGCAAATGCAGCGCCGGAGACCTGGGTTCGATCCCGACTACGGTCGCTGTCTGTACGGAGTTTGTACGTTCCCCCCGTGACCCGCGTGGGTTTTCTCTGGGATCTCCGGTTTCCTCCCACACACCAAAGACGTGCAGGTTTATAGGTTAATTGGCTTGGTAAATGTAAAACTTGTCCCTCGTGTGTGTAGGATAGTGTTAATGTGCGGGGATCGCTGGTCGGCGCGGACCCGGTAGGCCGAAGGGCCTGTTTCCACGCTGTATCTCTAAACTAATAAAACTAAACTGAACTAAACTAAACATTAAATGGAAGTGAAACACCAGCCATCATTGCAGCAAGAACAGCTCACTTCACGGACAGCTTAAAGAAAATTGAAAAATCGTGAAATAAGAAGGTTATCGTAAGAAAGAAACACAGAAAATGGTGAAACTCAGCAGGTGAGGCAGCAACTGCAGGAATAGTAACATGGTTAGCGTTCCAGATTGATGATCGTTCACCACGATGTGAGTCCTTGCAAGATTGGGGATAGACATAATGGTGAGGCAGTGTGGAGTGGACATTGTTCTGCAATTCATTCATGCTGAGCCTGACGTTTGGAATAGTGCGGATGGAATACTGGCAGAGCTGCTGCCTGACTGTGCCAGAGGAGACCTGGCTTCCATCCTGACCTTGGGTACTGACGAAATGTGTAAGAAGGAACTGTAGATATTGGTTTAAATCGAAGATTTTTAGATTTTTTTTTAGATTTTGAGATACAGCGCGGAAACAGGCCCTTCGGCCCACCGAGTCTGCACCGCCCAGCGATCCCCGCACACTAACACTATCCTACACCCACTAGGGACAATTTTACATATTACCCAGTCAATTAACCTACATACCTGCACGTCTTTGGAGTGTGGGAGGAAACCGAAGATCTCGGAGAAAACCCACGCAGGTCACGGGGAGAACGTACAAACTCCGTACAGACGGCGCCCGTAGTCAGGATCGAACCTGAGTCTCCGGCGCTGCATTAGCTGTAAGGCGGCAACTCTACCGCTGCGCCACCGTGACAATAGGCACAAAATGCTGGAGTAACTCAGCGGGTCAGGCAGCATCTCTGGAGAGAAGGGATAGGTGACGTTTCGGGTCAAGACCCTTCTTCAGACTGAGAATCAGGGGAGAGGGAAACTAGAGGTATGAACAGGTACGATTTGGTGTGATCTGTTCTGAGCCTTTTGATATCTCTAGTCTCCCTCTCCCCTGACTCTCAGTCTGAAGAAAGGTCTCGACCTGAAACGTCACCCATTCCTTCTTTCCAGAGATGCTGCCTGTCCCACTGAGTTACTCCAGCTTTTTGTGTCTGTCTTCTGACCTTGGCTGCTGTCTGACTTTGCTCGTTCTCCCTGTGACTGTGACCACATGGTTTCCTCCCACATCCCAAAGACGTGGGGTTTGTACGTTAATTGGCCCTCTGTATTTTGCCCCCAGTGTGACCTTTAGATTTTTTAGATTTAGAGATACAGCGCGGAAACAGGCCCTTCGGCCCACCGAGTCCGCGCCGCCCAGCGATCCCCGCACACTAACACTATCCTACACCCACTAGGGACAATTTTTACATATTACCCAGTCAATTAACCTACAAACCTGCACGTCTTTGGAGTGGGGGAGGAAACCGAAGATCTCGGAGAAAACCCACGCAGGTCACGGGGAGAACGTACAAACTCCATACAGACGGCGCCCGTAGTCAGGATCGAACCTGAGTCTCCGGCGTTGCATTAGCTATAGGCAGCAACTCTACCACTGCGCCACCGTGCCACCATTGTGTATAATAAAGTGGGATAACACTAGTGATCGATGATCGATGGTCGGCACGGACTCGGTGGGCCGAAGGGCCTGAGTCCCTGCTGTATTTTTCAACCAATCGGTAAAACTGTTTAATTTTTTCAAGCTGCCTTTGGCTTTCATCACCAAGACCTCGTTCGATGTCATTTTAGTTGTATTATTTTTCCTCTGTTTTAAAACAATTATAATTAAGACAACAACAAAAAAGGTTAAATGAAACTGTCGGCCTCATTGCACAGGATGCACTCCAGCCCCAGTCGACGAACAGCCCCAAACCGTCTCCAGTGAATACAGTGCCCTCCATAATGTTTGGGACAAAGACCCATCATTTATTCATTTGCCTCTGTACTCCACAATTTGAGATTTGTGATAGAAAAAAAATCACATGTGGTTAAAGTGCACATTGTCAGATTTTAATAAAGGGTATTTTTTATACATTTTGGTTTCACCATGTAGAAATTACAGCTGTGTTTATACATAGTTCCCCCCATTTCAGGGCACCATAATGTTTGGGACACATGGCTTCACAGGTGTTTGTAATTGCTCAGGTGTGTTTAATTGCATCCTTAATGCAGGTATAAGAGAGCTCTCAGCACCTAATCTTTCCTCCAGTCTTTCCATCACCTTTGGAAACTTTTATTGCTGTTTATCAACATGAGGACTGAAGTTGTGCCAATGAAAGTCAAAGAAGACTTTATGAAACAAGAATAAAATTGTTAGAGACGGCAGCCAAACCATAGGCTTACCAAAATCAACTATTTGGAACATCATTAAGAAGAAAGAGAGCACTGGTGAGCTTACTAATCGCCAAGGGACTGGCAGGCCAAGGAAGACCTCCACAGCTGATGACAGAAGAATTCTCTCTGTAATAAAGAAAAATCCCCAAACACCTGTCCGACAGATCAGAAACACTCTTCATGAGTCAGGTGTGGATTTGTCAATGACCACTGTCTGCAGAAGACTTCACGAACAGAAGTATAGAGGCTACACTGCAAGATGCAAACCACTGGTTACTGCAAAAATAGAATGGCCAGGTTACAATTTGCCTAGAAGTGCAAAAGAGCAACCACAGTTCTGGAAAAAGGTCTTGTGGACAGATGAGATGAGTATCTGCAAAGAGGTCTCCCTACCGACCCAAGTCTGTTTGATTGGCCGACCTCAATGGGGCATATGCCCGCATCTAACCCGAAAGGGTCTGGAGAAGGGTCTCGACCCGAAACGTCACCCATTCCTTCTCTCCCGAGATGCTGCCTGACGCGCTGAGTTACTCCAGCATTTTGTGTCTACCTTCGATCTAAGCTGGACTGACCCAGCCTGGAGCCTTCACTTGTTGCTTCACAGTAGAGGAAGTTTAACTCCGTGTATTACCTGGCCTGGGGGTGAAGCTCGGAAGAATAAGTTAAATAAAGACCTATTTTTGTTGATCATCGGGAGAGATAGATCAGCCATGATTGAATAGCGGAGAAGACTCAAGAATGATCAGCCATGATCACATTGAATGGCGGTGCTGGCTCGAAAGGCCGAATGGCCTCCTCCTGCACCCATTGTCTATTGTCTATTAACTTGATGGGCCGAATGGCTTAATTCAACTCCTATCACTTATGAACTTATGAAAACCTGCAGAGAGATGAAAAAAAAAACCCAACTTCTGCGTTGTCTTTACATGCGAGTATTCGTTGTGTGGAGCTGCAGTTAAAACAATAATTAAATGCGATACTTATGCAGTAGTTAAATTTATTCATGTTAAATATTGGTTCAGCGTTGAACAGTTGTACAGTGAATTTTTATTGAAAAATTAATTTCTTAAAAATTGATTTTCCTAGTACATTTAATTTTAATTATAGAACGTGTAGCTCTAACCATGAGCCGCTGGAACATGTCCAAGATGTGTTACAGTCCGCACCGCGTTTCCAAAAATGATGACACGGATATAGCAAGGGTAAATGAAGCTTATAAACCTGCAACATCACAGCTGATGAATAAACCCTGATCACGAGGGAAGTCGAGGTGATCTCAGGTCTATCGCTGTCAGGATGATCGAGGGTAGTTGCACTTTGGTAAAGTATCTCTCTGCCCGTCTGTCTGGTTAGCCTGGCCACATTCACCTCAATAGTCTGGAGCCATCAAGATCCAAGCGTGTAGGAAGGAACTGCAGATGCTGGTTTATAAGGTCATAAGTGATAGGAGTAGAATTAGGCCATTCGTCCCCATTACGTCTACTCCGCCATTCAATCGTGGCTGACCTATCTCTCCCTCCTAACCCCATACATAGAAAATAGGTCCAGGAGTAGGCCATTCGGCCCTTCGAGCCTGCACCGCCATTCAATATGATCATGGCTGATCATCCAACTCAGTATCCCGTACCTGCCTTCTCTCCATACCCCCTGATCCCTTTAGCCACAAGGGCCACATCTATCTCCCTCTTAAATATAGCCAATGAACTGGCCTCAACTACCTTCTGTGGCAGAGAATTCCACAGATTCACCACTATCTGTGTGAAAAAGAGATGCCTTCTCCCCATAATCTCTGACACCTGTACTAATCAAGAATCTATCTATCTCTCTCTGCCTTTAAAAATATCCACTGACGGCCTCCACAGCCTTCAATGGCAAAGAATTCCACAGATTCACCGCCCTCTGACTAAAGAAATGTCTCCTCATCTCCTTCCTAAAAGAACGTCCTTTAATTTTGAGGCTGTGCCCTCTGGTGCTAGACTCTCCCACTGGTGGAAACATCCTCTCCACATCCACTCTGTCCAAGCCAAGTTTAAACTGAAGATAGATACAAATTGCTGGAGTAACTCAGCGGGACAGGCAGCATCTCTGGAGAGTCTGAAGAAGGGACATCAC
Organism: Rhinoraja longicauda; assembly: GCF_053455715.1. Classification (NCBI taxonomy): domain Eukaryota; kingdom Metazoa; phylum Chordata; class Chondrichthyes; order Rajiformes; family Arhynchobatidae; genus Rhinoraja; species Rhinoraja longicauda. The sequence continues at coordinate 80,999,384 of NC_135958.1, forward strand.
CCATTCCTTCTCTCCAGAGGTGTTGCCTGACCCGCTGAGTTACTCCAGCATTTTGTGTCTACCTTCAAGAACCAAGAGTGTTTCATTGTCTCGTGCATCAACAACAGAACAATGAAGTTCTTACATGTAGCAGCATAACAGGCTTGTGAACAGAGCCCACAGATAATAAATAATGAACAAAAAAAATCAATAAATGATTAACCCCAATACTAGTGTAGAAAATGCCCAAAGCACTTAGTGCAACTAAAGACAGTCCATTGTCCATATACAGGAGATACACAGGTAACATAGAACAGTCCAGCACAAGATCGGCCCGACTCCCATAATGTCCATGCTGAACATGGGAAACAGGTTGTGACTGTCTAACCTATCTTTGCCTTTCCTAATTTTATATACATCTATCAGGTCTCCCCTCCCGACCTCTGGCGTTCCAGAGAAAACAATGCAGGTTTGTCCAACCTCTCCCTGCCGCTGATACCCTCCAGTCCATGTATCATTTTGGTGAACATCCCCTCCACCGTCTCCAAAGCTCCCTCATCCTTCCTGTAATGGGGTGCCCAGAACTACACGCAACGCTCCAAAAACGCCCGACAAACTGCATCATGACTTCCTCACTCTTATACTCAATGTGGAGGAAAGAACTGCAGATGCTGGTTTAAATCGAAGGTAGACACGAAATGCTAGAGTAACTCAGCGGGTCAGGCAGCATCTCTGGAGAGAAGGAATGGATGACGTTTCAGGTTGAGACCCTTCTTCAGACTGATGTCAGGGGAGGGGGCGGGATTCTGCCCAATACGTCACCCATTCCTTCTCTCCAGAGATGATTTTTTTTAGATTTAGAGATACAGCGCAGAAACAGGCCCTTCGGCCCACCGGGTCCGTGCCGACCAGCGATCCCCACACACTAACACTATCCTACACCCACCAGGGACAATTTTTACATTTACCGAGCCAATTAACCTACAAACCTGCATGTGGGAGGAAACCGAAGATCTCGGAGAAAACCCACGCAGGTCACGGGGAGAACGTACAAACTCCGTCCCGCTGAGTTACTCCAGCATTTTGTGTCTACCTTCTTATATTTAATGCCCCGACCGATGAAGGCAAGTGTACCGTACACCTTCTTTACCTCTCTATCTACTTGTGTTGCCACTTTATGGCATGCTCCTCACCTTATCCTGTTGTAATCTGGTTATATAGAAACACTGCAGCCCAGATCACCCATTCCCCAGGACTGTGTTATTATGCACTACAGCCTGGGGTCTTGTTGCTCAAAAGAAATCAGGAATCTCTTCTAGATTTTTAAATTGCTGTTTGCAGACTACCAACTCAGGAATGCACTTCACGATCTCATAATGCCATTGTATGATTGAAAGGTTAAAATTTATTCAAAGACCCCTTAGGACATCAAGCAAAGTTGAAATTCTACCTTGAAACCGCAACCTGCCGTCCTACTCCGGTGCTATTAATGAGACAGGTCCCTCTCTCGAAGAGAGCAAGGTGCATTTTATACACGTCTATAGCTTTCTGATATCGCTGGCTGGAAGGTCAAAGGAACAGAGTCGTTCAGAGGCAGCGAACATGTTCAGAAAGAGTTTCTTGGTTCGAGTAATCCCGCATCTTAAATTGTAACAGTGGCATTTGCTGACCTGCCAACACTGAAACTGGATAATAAGAATATAAAGAAGAATATAAAGAATATAAATATATGGCCAAGAATATAAAGAAGGACAGTAAAAGCTTCTTTAGATATGTTAAGAGAAAAAGAAAAAGTCCCTTGAAGGCAGACACGGGTGAAATTATTATGGGTAACAAGGAAATGGCAGAAGAGTTGAACAGGTACTTCGGATCTGTCTTCACTAAGGAAGACACAATCAATCTCCCAGATGTACTGGAGGGCAGAGGATCTAGGGGGGTAGAGGAACTGAAAGAAATTTTCATTAGGCGAGAAATAGTATTGGGTAGACTAATGGGACTGAAGGATGATAAATCCCCTGGGCCTGATGGTCTGCATCCCAGGGTACTCAGGGAGGTAGCTCTAGAAATAGTGGACGCATTGGTGATCATTTTCCAATGTTCAATAGATTCAGGATCAGTTCCTGTGGATTGGAGGATAGATAATGTTATCCCACTTTTCAAGAAAGGAGCGAGAGAGAAAACGGGGAATTACAAACCAGTTAGCCTGACTTCGGTGGTGGGGAAGATGCTGGAGTCAATTATTGAAGAGGTAATAACGGTGCATTTGGATAGCAGTAAAAGGATAAGTCCAAGTCAACATGGATTTATGAAAGGGAAATCATGCTTGACTAATCTTCTGGAATATTTTGAGGACGTGACAAGTAAAATAGATGAAGGGGAGCCAGTGGATGTAGTGTACCTAGAATTTCGGAAAGCCTGTGATAAGGTCCCGCACGGGAGATTGGTGACTGAAATTAGAGCACATGGTATTGTGGGTAGGGTGTTGACATGGATAGAAAATTGGTTGGCAGACAGGAAGCAAAGAGTAGGAGTAAACGGGTCCTTTTCAGAATGGCAGGCAGATCTTATATGTTTCAATAAGATCCCCTCTCATCCTTCTAAGTTCCAGTGTATACAAGCCTAGTCGCTCCAGTCTTTCAACATACGACAGTCCTGCCATTCCGGGAATTAACATAGTAAACCTACACTGCATGCCCTCAATAGCAAGAATATCCTTCCTCAAATTTGGAGACCCAAACTGCACACAGTACTCCAGGTGCAGTCTCACTAGGGCCCTGTTCAACTGTAGAAGGACCTGTTTGCTCCTATACTCAACTCCTCTTGTTATGAAGGCCAACATTGTTATGCAATTGTATAGGGCCTTGGTAAGACCACACCTGGAGTATTGTGCACAGTTTTGGTCTAATTTGAGGAAGGACATCCTTGTAATTGAGGCAGTGCAGCGTAGGTTCACGAGATTGATCCCCAGGATGGCGGGACTGACATATGAGGAAAGATTGAAAAGACTAGGCTTGTATTCACTGGAGTTTAGAAGGATGAGAGGGGATCTTATAGAGACATATAAAATTATAAAAGGACTGGACAAGCTAGATGCAAGAAAAATGTTCCCAATGTTGGGCGAGTCCAGAACCAGGAGCCACAGTCTTAGAATAAAGGGGAGGCCATTTAAAACTGAGGTGAGAAAAAACATTTTCACCCAGAGAGTTGTGAATTTGTGGAATTCTCTGCCACAGAGGGCAGTGGAAGCCAAATCACTGGATGGATTTAAGAGAGAGTTAGATAGAGCTCTAGGGGCTAGTGGAATCAAGGGATATGAGGAGAAGGCAGGCACGGGTTATTGATTGGGGACGATCAGCCATGATCACAATGAATGGTGGTGCTGGCTCGAAGGGCCGAATGGCCTCCCCATGCACCTATTTTCTATGTTTCTATGTTTCTAAGACTTAATATCGCCTTTCCAGTTTTTATTCAACATTTTCTAGGGCCAGGAAACTCGAGGGTGGTAGGTGCCTGTAACATAGGTTCGTAAGTTCATAACTTCACAGGAGCAGAATTAAGCCGTTCGCCCCATCAAGTCTACTCTGCCATTCAATCACAGCTGATCTATCTCTCCCTCTTAACCCCATTCTCCTGCCTTCTCCCCATAACCCCTGACACCCGCACTAATCTAGAATCTATCTATCTCTGCCTTAAACATGTCCACTGACTTATGGCCTCCACAGTCATCTGAGGCAAAGAATCCCACAGATTCACCACCCTCTGACTAAAGAAATTCCTTCTCATCTTTCTAAAGGAACGTCCTTTAATTCTGAGGCTGTGCCCTCTGGTCCTAGACTCTCCCACTAGTGGAAACATCCTCTCCACATCCACTCTATCCAGGCCACTCACTATTGGGTAAGTTTCAATGAGGTCCCCCCTCATCCTTCTAAACTCCAGCGAGTACAGGCCCAGTGCTGACAAACGCTTGTCATTCCTGGGATCATTCTCGTGAACCTCCTCTGGACTCTATCCAGAGGCAGGACATCCTTCGTCAGATAAGGGGTTTAAACTGTTCACAATACTCCAATTGCGGCCTGACCAGTGCCTGAGAGAGCCTCAGGTCTGGTGGAGGCAGACAGTGCCTCTTCAAGATGGAGATGAAGTCAAGTCAAGTCATGTTTATTTATCACATACACATACACGATGTACAGTGAAATGAAAGTGGCAATGCCTGCGGATTGTGCTAAAACTACAAAACAGAATAGAATTTTAAATAATTAATTAATTAATACAGTAAATGAGTCCCTGGTGATATGAGAGTTAACAGTCCTGATGGCCTGTGGGAAGAAACTCTGTCTCATCCTCTCCGTTTTCACAGCGTGACAGCAGAGGCATTTGCCTGACCGTAGCAGCTGGAACAGTCCGTTACTGGGGTGGTAGGGGTCCTTCATAATGTTGCTGGCTCTGGATCTGCACCTCCTGATGTATAGGTCCTGCAGGGGGGTGAGTGTAGTTCCCATGGTGCGTTCTGCTGACCGGACTACTCTCTGCAGGGCCTTCCTGTCCTGGGCAGAGCTGTTCCCAAACCAGACTGTGATGTTGCCGGACAGGATGCTCTCTACAGCCCCAGAGTAGAAGCAATGAAGGATCCTCAGAGACACTCTGAATTTCCTCAGATGTTTGAAATGTGTTCTGTTCATTTTAGTTTATTGTCACGTGTATTGAGGTACAGTGAAAAGCTTTTGTTGCGTGCTAACCTGTCAGCGGAAAGACAATACGTGATTACAATTGAGCCGTTTACAGTGTACAGATGCATGACAAGGGAATAATGTTTAGTGCAAGGTAAAGCCAGCAAAGTTTGATCGAGGATAGTCCAAGGGTCTCCAATGAGGTGGATAATAGTTCAGCACTGCTCTCTGGGTGTGGTAGGACGGTTCAGTTGCCTGATAACAGCCGGGAAGAAACTGTCCCTGAATCAGGAGGTGTGCGTTTTCACACTTCTGTACCTCTTGCCTGATGGGAGAGGGGAGAAGAGGAAGTGGCCGGGGTGAGACTAGTCCTTTGATGATGCTGCTGGCCTTGCCGAGGCAGCGTGATGGAGTCAGTGGAAGGGAGGTGTGTTTTGAAGGAACTGCAGATGGTGGTTTAAACCAAAGACAGACACAAAATGCTGGAGTAACTTAGAAGGACAGGCAGCATCTCAGGAGAGAAGGAATGGGTGACGTTTTGGGTCGAGTCTGAAGAAGGATCTCGACCTGAAACGTCACCCATTCCTTCTCTCCAGAGATGCTGCCTGTCCCGCTGAGTTACTCCAGCGTTTTGTGTCTGTCAATAGAAGGGAGGTTGGTTTGTGTGATGGTCTGGGCTGCATCTTCCAGGTGGAGATGAGATGATGAATGGCCTCGTGCTGTGCTGTACATCAACGCAGGGTTTCACACACTACCTTGTGATTCATGTAAGCATGCAACTGAGTGAGATAAGATAGCAGTGGAATTTAAGTCTGTTGAAACAGATAACCTCTATTACATTGCTGGATGAACCTTCACAGGTACCATGAGAAGAAGCAGTTTATCTCAATCCACTTCCTCTCAAACTTTCAACATATCCTTTGGCATATCATTCATAACAAGGAGAGAAAAAGGTCGCAGCAACCCAGCTTTTTACACACGCACAGTCTCTATCTGATTGCAAGCATTATTTCATTTTAGTTCAGTTTATTTATAGTTATGTGGACAGATTTCTGTACAGAGATACATCGACACACAATAGGGCAGCACGTTGGCGCAGCGGTAGAGTAGCTGCCTCACAGCGCCACGGGTTCGATCCTGACTACGGGTGCTGTCTGTACAGACTTTGTACGTTCTCCCCGTGACCTGCGTGTATTTTCTCCGAAGTCTCCGGTTTCCTCCCACGTTTTCTCCAAAATCTCCCGTTTCCTCCCACGTTCCAAAGACAATAGACAATAGACAATAGGTGCAGGAGGAGGCCATTCAGCCCTTCGAGCCAGCACCGCCATTCAATGCGATCATGGCTGATCACTCTCAATCAGTACCCCGTTCCTGCCTTCTCCCCATACTCCCTCACTCCGCCATCCTTAAGAGCTCTATCCAGCTCTCTCTTGAAAGCATCCAACGAACTGGCCTCCACTGCCTTCTGAGGCAGAGAATTCCACACCTTCACCACTCTCTGACTGGAAAAGTTCTTCCTCATCTCCGTTCTAAATGGCCTACCCCTTATTCTTAAACTGTGGCCCCTTGTTCTGGACTCCCCCAACATTGGGAACATGTTTCCTGCCTCTAATGTGTCCAATCCCCTAATTATCTTATATGTTTCAATAAGATCCCCCCTCATCCTTCTAAATTCCAGTGTATACAAGCCCAATCGCTCCAGCCTTTCAACATACGACAGTCCCGCCATTCCGGGAATTAACCTAGTGAACCTACGCTGCACGCCCTCAATAGCAAGAATATCCTTCCTCAAATTTGGTGCAGGTTTGCAGGTTAATTGGCTTAGTGTAAATGTAAATGACCCTTCGTGTGTCAAGGATAGTGTTAGTGTGCAGGGATCGCTGGTCGGCACGGACTCGGTGGGCCAAAGTGACTGTTTGCGTGCTGTATCTCTAAAGCTACAAAACTACAAACAAGATCTCTGTATAACGTACAGAGACACATTGAGAAGCATGTTCTGCATGCGATCCAGTCAAATCTTTCCAGGTGAGACAGAGGTTCACCTGCACCTCCTCCAACCTCATCTATTGCATCCGCTGCTCCAGATGTCAACTTCTTTACATCGGCGAGACCAAACGCAGGCTCGGCGATCGTTTCGCTCAACACCTGCGCTCAGTCCGCCTTAACCAACCTGATCTCCCGGTGGCTGAGCACTTCAACTCCCCCTCCCACTCCCAGTCTGACCTTTCTGTCATGGGCCTCCTCCAGTGCTATAGTGAGGCCCACCAGAAATTGGAGGAACAGCACCTCATATTTCGCTTGGGCAGCTTGCAGCCCAGCGGTATGAACATTGACTTCTCCAACTTTAGATAGTTCCTCTGTCCCTCTCTTCCCCTCCCGCTTCCCAGATCTCCCTCTATCTTCCTGTCTCCACCTATATCCTTGAAGAAGGGTCTCGACCCGAAACGTCACCCATTCCTTCTCTCCCGAGATGCTGCCTGACCTGCTGAGTTACTCCAGCATTTTGTGAATAAATCCACCTATATCCTTCCTTTGTCCCGCCCCCCTGACATCAGTCTGAAGAAGGGTCTCGACCCGAAACGTCACCCATTCCTTCTCTCCTGAGATGCTGTCTGACCTGCTGAGTTACTCCAGCTTTTTGTGAATAAATACAGTCAAATCAGGTTATACATGAGTGCCATAGATTCTCAAGTCAGGCAGCATCTCTGGGGAACATGGATAGGTAACGTTTTGGGTCGGAACATGGGCCAAATGTGGGCAGGTGGGACTAGTGTAGATGGGGCGTGTTGGTCGGCGTGGGCAAGTTGGGCCGAAGGGCCTGTTTCCACGCTGTGTGATTCTATGACTCTATGCTGCCTGACCCGCTGTATTATTCCAATACTTTGTGTCTTTTTTTTATGCATCTGCAGTTCCTTGTATCTACAATAGATCGTCTTCTGGAACAGCAAGCTGATGGTCACCATGTTCCTGCACCATCTTCCAACTTCCTAGTCTCTGAAAAGTCCGATCCTGGGGCCAAGGAGAGGCACAATTTCTTTTTTTCTCCGTTTAGGTTCTGGCGTCCTGGCACAGAGGGTTAGTGCAGCGGGTAGAGCCGCTGCCTCACAGCGCCAGAGAGCCCGGTTCGATCCTGATCTCGGCTGCTGTCTGTGTGGAGTTTGTACGTTCTCCCTGTGACCGCGTGGGTTCTCTCCGGGTGCTCCAGTTTCCTCTCACATCCTGAAGACGTGCGGGTTTGTGGGTTAATTGGTCCTCTGTTAATTACCCTTTAGTGTGTAGGGCGTGGGTGAGAAAGTGAGATGATGTAGAACTAATGTGAACGGGCGATCGCTGGTCGGCATGGACTCGGTGGGCTGAAGGGCCTGAATCCGTGCTGTATCTTTAAACTAAATCAGAGAGCTACTTCAGTCATGTTGTCTACATCAGCGAGACCAAGCGCAGGCTCGGCGATCGCTTCGCTCAACACCTGCGCTCAGTCTGTCTAAACCTACCTGATCTCCCGGTGGCTCAGCACTTCAACTCCCCCTCCCACTCCCAGTCTGACCTTTCTGTCCTGGGCCTCCTCCACTGTCAGAGTGAGGCCCAGCGCAAATTGGAGGAACAGCACCTCATATTTCACTTGGGTCGTTTACACCCCAGCGGTATGAACATTGACTTCTCTAACTTCAGATAGTCCCTGCTTTCCCTCTCTCTCCATCCCCTCCCCTTCCCAGTTCTCCCACCAGTCTTCCTGTCTCCAACTACATTCTATCTTCATCCTGCCCCCTCCCCTGACATCAGTCTGAAGAAGGGTCTCGACCCCAAACATCGCCCATTCCTTCTCTCCAGAGATGCTGCCTGACCCGCTGAGTTACTCCAGCATTTTGTGTCTATCTTCGATTTTAACCAGCATCTGCATTTTTTGTTTTCTACAAATGTTCTTCTATAAATTAGATTCGGTGCAGGATCCAAGACTATTGATTTAATTGGGGGGGGGGTCATGATTTGGATTGGAGCCAAAGGAGAAAATAAAGTTTTTGAAAAGAAACAAAACAATTGAAATAGAATGAATGAATGAATAAGTTTATTGGACAAGTATATGCATATACAAGGAATGTGCCTTGGTGCTCCACTCACAAATGACAACACAAACATACAGTTAACAATTAAGAATAAAGCATAACCACATCAAAACAATAAGGATACAACATTACGGTCTAAACATGTGGGTGGAAATAAACCAGGGCAAAAAAGAGACCACAGACTTTGGTTATTGAGTAGAACTACCACTCGTGGAAAAAGCTGTTTTTATGTCTGGCTGTGGCTGCTTTGACAGTCCGGAGTCGCCTTCCAGAGGGAAGTGCTTCGAAGAGTTTGTGGTCAGGGTGAGAGGGGTCAGAGATGATCTTGCCCGCTCGCTTCCTGGCCCTTGCAGTGTACAGTTCTTCAATGGGGGGAAGGTTGCAGCCAACAACCTTCTCAGCTGTGCGAACGATCCGTTGCAGCCTCCGGATGTCGTGCTTGGTGGCTGAGCCAAACCAGACCATGATGGAGAAGGTGAGGACGGACTCAATGATAGCAGTATAGAATTGGACCATCATTGCCTGTGGCAGATTGTGTTTCTTCAGTTGCCGCAGGAAGTACATCCTCTGTTGGGCCTTTTTGACTGTGGAGTCGATGGTGGCCCCCCATTTAAGGTCCCTGGAGATGATGGTTCCAAGGAACTTAAATGACTCCACAGATGTGACATTAATATAAGACAATAACTGCAGGTGCTGGTACAAATCGAAGGTATTTATTCACAAAATGCTGGAGTAACTCAGCAGGTCAGGCAGCATCTCAGGAGAGAAGGAATGGGTGACGTTTCGGGTCGAGACCCTTCTTCAGACTGATGTCAGGGGGGCGGGACAAAGGAAGGATATAGTTGGAGACAGGAAGATAGAGGGAGAACTGGGATGGGGGAGGTGGGGGGAAAGAGAGGGACAGAGGAACTATCTAAATTTGAAGAAGTCAATGTTCATACCACTGGGCTGTAAGCTGCCCAGGCGAAATATGAGGTGCTGTTCCTCCAATTTCTGGTGGGCCTCACTATGGCACTGGAGGAGGCCCATGACAGAAAGGTCAGACTGGGAGTGGGAGGGGGAGTTGAAGTGCTCAGCCACCGGGAGATCCGGTTGAGTAAGGCGGACTGAGCGAAGGTGTTGAGCGAAGTGATCGCCGAGTCTGCGTTTGGTCTCGCCGATGTAGAGAAGTTGACGTCTAGAGCAATGGATGCAATAGATGAGGTTGGAGGAGGTGCTGGTGAACCTCTGTCTCACCTGGAAAGACTGTTTGGGTCCTTGGATGGAGTTGAGGGGGGAGGTAAAGGGATCTTTGTGGGATTACCACAGCCAACACAAACAAACAAACAATTACAAAACACCAAGGAGCAGTACACCATGACAGCCATCGTCAGCGCCACAGAGCGGAGCTTAATATTTTAAAATATTTATGTCTTTTAGGTGTTTTTATTATTTTTATGATTTAAGGCTTTTATAATTTTTATTTTATTTTAATTATTTACTTGATTTTTAATGGGTTTTAAATGTGTCTGGCTATTAGAACTGTTCGTTTCGTTGGGTTGCTGCTGTCTAAATTACCTAAATTAGTGCATCGTATGGGAGGCGCATTCCCAATCTCGTTGTACCCCTGGGTACAATGACAATAAAGATATATTGTATTGTATTGTATTGTATTTCAAGGCTATTACTGATTCCCCCGAGCTTTCCCCGGGCAGTGACAGAGGCTGCCCACTTTGCCAGTCAGAAGCCCAGTCACAGCTCTGAGCTACCACTGTATCACAAGGTGCCTGGAGACCCAGCCAGCATCCCCTCGCACAGACCCAGACAAAACACAGAGTGCTGGAGTAACTCAGCGGGACAGGCAGCGTCTCTGGAGAGAAGGAATGGGTGACGTTTCGGGTCGAGACCCTTCTTCAGACCCATTCCTTCTCTCCAGAGATACTGACTGTTTGGCTGAGTTACTCCAGCATTTTGTGTCTATCTGCGGTTTAAACCAGCATCTCATGTGGACTTGGATAGGTGACATCGCGGGGCTTGGTTTTGATTTGATTTTTTGATTTTGAGATACAGCGCGGAAACAGGCCCTTCGGCCCACCGAGTCCGCGCCCCCCAGCGATCCCCGCACACTAACACTATCCTACACACACTAGGGACAGTTTTTAAAAACATTTTACCCAGTCAATTAACCTACATACCTGTACGTCTTTGGAGTGTGGGAGGAAACCGAAGATCTCGGAGAAAACCCACGCAGGTCACGGGGAGAACGTACAAACTCCGTACAGACGGCACCCGTAGTCAGGATCGAACCTGAGTCTCCAGCGCTGCATTCGCTGTAAGGCAGCAACTCTACCGCTGCGCCACCCGTCTGGGTCGGCCCGCTGCGGAACTTTCACCGTCCGGCGCGGCCTGGAACGTGGCAACTCCAACAGCCTGACCGCGGGAGAAGACGGCAGGGGAAGAGAAAAGACATTCTGGCCTTCCATCACAGTGAGGAGGGGACTGGAGGAGACTTACTGTGATGGATGTCTCCTTTGTTTTGTGTTGGTTGTGATTGTGTGTGAAATTGTTCATTTTTATTGCTCTATTGCTGGACTGTGTGTGAACTTTCATTTCACTGCACATCTTGTATGTGTATGTGACAAATAAACTTGACTTGACTTGACTTGACTTGATCCTTGTCCAAATGAAGAAGGGGAGACCTCAGGCGTTGTCTGTGTGTGTGGAGTTTGCACGTTCTCCATGTGACCGCGTGGGTTTCCTCTGGTGCTCCGGTTTCATCCCATATCCCAAAGACGTGCGTGTTTGTTGGTTAATTGTTCCTAGTGTGTAGGGAGTGGATGAGAAAGTGGGATAACATACAACTAGTGTGAACGGGTGATCGATGGTCGGCATGGACTCGGTGGGCCGAAGGGCCTGTTTCCGTGCTGTGTCTTTCAATTAATACCTGTGAACAAATTCCTTTTTTAAGTTGTTTCACGCTTAATTTTCAATTTATGATCAGTCCAAAAAGGTTGCATCAAAGAAAGTTGCATCCTGAAACATGCTAATCACATCAGAATGTGAGCCCATGACAGACAGTATCTTCAATTCCCTCTTTCAAGTTGCTTTAAATTAGTCAACAAAACAATTGGCAGCTCTAGAGCGTATGATCTGTGTTCATCGTACACCTTCAATGCTTTTAGTTTAGTTTAGAGATACAGCGTGGAAACAGGCCCTTCGGCCCACCGGGTCCGCGCCGACCAGCGATCCCCGCACACTAATGCTATCCTACGTACACCAGGGACAATTTACATTTATACCAAGCCAATTAACCTACAAACCTGCGCGTCTTTGGAGTGTGGGAGGAAACCGGACCACCCGGAGAAAACCCACGCAGGTCACGGGGAGAACGTGCAAACTCCGTATGGACAACACTCGTAGCCAGGATGGAACCCGGGTCTCCGGCGCTGTGAGGCAACAACTCTACCGCTGCGCCACCGTGCCACCCCAAATGCATTGCATTGATAAAAATTGTCTATATAAAAGAACATGTAATATTACATTAGTTATTGAATTAACGTGTAAAGAGTCTGATCTTGGAGGCATTTTGCAGATCCCACATTGTTTGAGGTTCATTTGAGCTTTCTCATTTGATTGCTCTGAAATCTAAAAGCATTTTTCAAACAATATCAGCTGAGATCCATGTGGGAATTGAGGCATAAAGCAGGAATTGGTGGTGGACATGAGATGAGCATGTGAGTTTGTTGAAGACTTGCCAAAGAGACCAGTGCTCAGTTTTGGGAGATTCCTCTGGAGAATCGCCAATTCTGCCATTCAGGATCCATCATGAATGACTTTTTTTTTAAAGATACGGCACGGAAACAGGCCCTTCGGCCCATCCAGTCCGCGCCGACTATCGATCGCCCGGTCACACTAGTTCTATGTTATCCCACTTTCTCATCCACTCCCTACACAGCAGGGGCAATTAACCAACAAACCCGCATGTCTTTGGAGTATGGGAAGAAACCGGAGCGCCCGAAGAAAACCCACGCGGTCACGGGGAGGACATGCGTCCAAGGTCAGGATGGAACCCGGGTCTCTGGCGCAGTGAGGCAGGGGCTCTACCAGCTGTGCCAGTGTGTTGCCCCTTCAGGAGTGGCCTTGTGTGAGGTGTAGAATGAATGGCTACCAATGCCACCTTGCTCTCTGAGATCACATCTAGCTGCTTCCAGCTGAGTATACACTGGAATTTAGAAGGATGAGAGGGGATCTTATCAAAACGTATAAGATTATTAACGGGTTGGACACGTTAGAGGCAGGAAACATGTTCCCAATGTTGGGGGAGTCCAGAACAAAGGGCCACAGTTTAAGAATAAGGGGTAGGCCATTTAGAACTGAGATGAGGAAAAACTTTTTCAGTCAGAGAGTTGTGAATCTGTGGAATTCTCTGCCTCAGAAGGCACTGGAGACCCATTCTCTGAATGCATTCAAGAGAGAGCTAGATAGAGCTCTTAAGGATAACGGAGTCAGGGGGTATGGGGAGAAGGCAGGAACTGGGTACTGATTGAGAATGATCAGCCATGATCACATTAAATGGCGGTGCTGGCTCAAAGGGCCGAATGGCCTCCTCCTGCACCTATTGTCTATTGTCTATTGAGAAACAAGGTGAAGGTGTACACAAAATGCTGGAGTAACCCAGCGGGACAGGCAGCATCTCTGGAGAGAAGGAATGGGTGACGTTTTGGGCCGAGACCCTTCTTCAGGCTGGGAAGGTGAACTTTGGCTGTGAAAGTCGGTGTCAACAAACTGCAATCTGAAATCGTCAGCCCAACAAACACGCACAGCTGACCCAGCGTGGACAACGTGCCCGCCATCTTGCTCACTCTGCCACTCGTGCTTTAGGCTTAGTGTCCTTTAGAGATACACCGAGCTCGCGCCGACCAGCGATCCCCGCACACTACACGATCCTATGGAAATCAGTTTATAGACCAAACAAGCAAAGTTGGGTTGATGGATTACTGCAGTGTCTTGCTTTGGAGAAACTTACATATGTAGTTAAGGGGAAATACGACACTTTTGAAAAGATTTGGGGCTCGTTTATGAAATTTCTGGGGGGGAAAGATTTTACTGAAGCCTTGTAGTGAACTGCTGACTGTCTTTATTTTCATTGTGATTATTGTCTGGTTAGGTTATTAAAGGTGGGAGCAGTTTATATATATATATATATATATATACAATACAATACAATACAATATATCTTTATTGTCATTGTACCCAGGGGTACAACGAGATTGGGAATGCGCCTCCCATACGATGCAATAATTTAGGTAATTTAGACAGCAGCAACCCAACGAAACGAACAGTTGTAACAGTTTTGGACAGGGTAAAGTGCAAGTTGATCTATGCGTTGTGGCCATCCGGCTCAGCAGGACCGGTTCATAGCAGCTATGGCCCTGGGGATGAAGCTGTTCCTGAGTCTGGAGGTGCGGGCATAGAAGGCCTTGTATCGTCTGCCCGATGGAAGGAGTTCGATATATATATAAACATGTGCTATAGCAGAAACGTGCCTTACTTCCTTTATATTTAAGGTGCCTTTAGGAGCCTAAAAGTGACCTTGCTGTTGATGTGCCTTATTTTATGTTATGTTAAATGTTTTTGTATGTTATTTGAAAAAGCAATAAAAATAATATTTTTTTTAAAACACGATCCTACACACACTGGGGTTCAATTATTTTTTACATTTATACCAACCCAATTAACCTACAAACCTGCACGTCTTTGGAGTGTGGGAGGAAACCGAAGATCTTGGAGAAAATGCACGCAGGTCACGGGGAGAACGTACAAACTCCGTACAGACAGCACCCGTAGTGGGGATGGAACCCGGGTCTCCAGCGCTGCATTCGCTGTAAAGCGGCAACTCTACCGCTGCGCCACCGTGACAGCCCTGATAAGCAAATTCTGGTGAGCTTATGGGTGTTAGAGGATGGACACTTACTAGAAAGAGTGCACTTGAAAATGTACAGACCATTCAACATGGCATGTAATGAGAAGTGGGGGAGACCTGATAGTAGTTTCTATAATCGTGACAGGGTCACAACCTTTATCCCAAGGTGAGAATGTCAAAGACTAGAGGGCATAGCTTTAAAGTGAAGATAGAAACAAAATGCTGCAGTAACTCGGGAGGTCAGGCAGCATCTCTGGACAAAAGGAATAGGTGACGTTTTGGGTCGTAGAGTCAGATTGATACAACGTTGGAACAGGCCCTTCGGCCCAACTTGCCCACACCGGCCAGCATGCCCCAACTACACTGGTCCCACCTATCCACGTTTGGTCCATATCCCTCCAGCATTTTGTGTCTATCTTCAGTGTAAACCAGCATCTGCAGTTCCTTCCTACACATAGCTTTAAAGTGAAACAGGCAAAGTTTAAAGGAGGCAGGTTGTTTTACACAGAGGGTGGTGGGGGCCTGGAACACGCTGCTAGTGGGGTGGGGGTGGTGGAGGCAGAGACCATAGTGGTGTTTAAGAAACTTTTAGGTGCATGGGGATGCAGGGAATGGATCATGTGCAGGTAGAGGAGATGGGTTTAACGTGGCATCATGGTTGGCAAGGACTTTGTGGGCCGAAGGGCCTGTTCCCGTGCTGTACTGTTCAGTGTTGTACGTTGTAAGTGTGCTGATGAATGTTGGGTCTGCTGCCAATCCCAGTTTAAAGAGCACAGAGGCCTGAAGAAACAATCAGCATTGATTTGGAATAATTGCCCAAGCATCTCTATCTGATTAATGTAATTTGCTCGGATTTTTAAAAGGCGGTTTACAACATTCCAGATGGTTGACTTCAGCTGTAAATTAAACCACAAGTTATTAATGGGGAAATTTCCATTGGCAGCAAGGTTGGCAACAGGAAGCGAAGGCCTTGAGGAGAAGGCTCAAAACTCATCGTTGTGGAGATTATAGTTATGTTTTCATAGAGTCAGAGAGTCACAGAGTGATACAGTGTGGAAACAGGCCCTTCGGCCCAACTTGCCCACACCGGCCAACATGGCCCAGCTACACTAGTCCCACCTGCCTGCGCTTGGTCCATATCCCTCCAAACCTGTCCTATCCATGTACCTGTCTAACTGTTTCTTAAATGATGGGATAGTCCCAGCCTCAACTACCTCCTCCGGCAGCTCGTTCTATACACCCACCACCCTCTGTGTGAAAAAGTTACCCTTTGGATTCCTATTAGATCCCTTCACCTTGAACCTGTGTCCTCTGGTCCTCGATTCCCCGACTCTGGGCAAGAGACTCTGTGCATCTACTCGATCTATTCCTCTCTCCATTGCTTAGAGGACAGTACTTACAGTATTTAACTGCTGGGCAGGTGGCAGAATACAAATGGCTTCCATTAAGGAATGTTGAATGGATTTTAACATGGATAAATATAAATGGTACATTTTAAGTTCATAAGGTCATAAGAGATGGGAGCAGAATTAGGCCATTCGGCCCATCAAGGCCACTCTACCATTCAATCACAGCTGATCTATCTCTCCCTCCCAACCCCATTCTCCTGCCTTCTCCCCATAACCCCTGACACCCGCACTAATGTAAATGGCTCGTTTGTAGTCATGTGTTGTCTTTCCGCTGACTAGCCTTTCACAGCCTCCACAGCCGAGGTAATGAATTCCACAGATTCACCACACTCTGTCTAAAGAAATTCCTCCTCCTCATCTCCTTCCTAAAGGAACGTCCTTTAATTCTGAGGCTGTGCCCTCTGGTCCTAGACTCTCCCACTAGTGGAAACATCCTCTCCACATCCACTCTACCCAGGCCTTTCACTATTCTGTACGTTTCAATGAGGTCCCCCCTCATCCTTCTAAACTCCAGCGAGTACAGGCCCAGTGCCCACAAACGCTCACCATAGGTTAACCCACTCATTCCTTTTGGGAGAGAATGAGGTGAACGTGAGGTGAACAAAGGTGAATGTGAAGCATTGACAACGACAGGTCTGATTCCATCCCTGTGTTCAGGGAGGTCTGGGGGAGCAATACTGTGTTTAGTTTAGAGATGCAGCGTGGAAACAGGCCCTTCGGCCCACTGGATCCGCGCCGACCAGCGATCCCCGCACATTAACCTATCCTACACCCACTAGGGACAATTTTTGCATTTACCAAGCCAATTAACCTACAAACCTGTACATCTGTGGAGTGTGGGAGGAAACCAAAGATCTTGGAGAAAACCCACGCAGGTCACGGGGAGAACGTACAAACTCCGTACAGACAGCACCCGTAGTCGGGATGGAACCCGGGTCTCCGGCGCTGCAAGCGCTGTAAGGCGGCAACTCTACCGCTGCGCCACCGCGCCACCCTAAGATGAAATAAATAATTAGTTAAGTTCAGTTTAGTTCATTGTCATGTGAACCGAGTTACAGTGAAAAGCTTTAGTTGCGTGCTAACCAGTCAGCGGAAAGACAGCACATGACTACAAACGAGCCGTTTACAGTGGACAGATCTGTAGGAGTGTATAGACAAAACAAAAATGCTGGAGTAACTCAGCGGGACAGGCAGCATCTCTGGAGAGAAGGAATGGGTGACGTTTCGGGCCGAGACCCTTCTTCTGTTGGAGTAGAGATTTAAGAGTGTGTAGCAATTGTAATGTGTGATGGTAGATCAGCTTCTGTGGCTGGCACACAAATACTCACCTGGGTTGTGCGCCATCTTGGGTGTGGTTGGATGTGATGGGGATGTTGATGTAGATGAAGGCAGGTTTAAAGAGTAAACTCTCTGGCCTGTTGTGTTATAGATGGAGGCGTGAAGGGGTCAATGAGGGCAATTAATAAGAGTAGCAAAGAATACTTTACACAGTCGGAGAGACCAAGGAGTTCTCGAAGCACCATGACTTTGGGCAGCAGATGTGTGATGGTGTGTCTTCAAACTACACTGATTTAGTAGAGGTCCCGCCACCTAATATTTCAGTGAGTGAAACCCTTTTTGCAGTGACATTTTGTGATGATATTGCAGTTTGCATTTGACAAAGAGCTGAACTTATTGATTTTTTAGCTTTCTGAATGGTTGCAAGGTCAATGTTTGTGGAGGGTGATTGAGTTGACAGTGGAAGTCGAGGCCAATTGGAATCATTGGTAGACTGCACACAAACTCTTATTAATAATTGGTCACCACCCAAATAACCAGTGCTTGTTCTTTGTGAAGGTACGCACCTCTGTCGCGTGTCCTCACCTGCGATGTGGCAGGTACACTTACCAAGCTAATGGATAACCCATGACATTGAATAGAAGGTGGAAGAAAACAGGAACGGGGTACAGAGATTATCATGGTCATATTGAATGGCGGTGCTGGCTCGAACGGCTGCTTGGCCTACTCCTGCACTTATATTCTAACTTTCTAATTACTTGTTTAAGTTAGTGTAGTTTAATTTAGAGATGCAACGCGGAAACAGGCCCTTCGGCCCACCGGGTCCACGCCGACCAGCGATCCCCGCACACTAACATTATCCTACACGCACTAGGGACAAGTTACAATTTTACTAAAGCCAATTAGCCTACAGACCCGCACGTCTTCGGAGTGTGGGAGGAAACCAAAGATCTCGGAGAAAACCCACGCAGGTCACGGGGAGAACGTACAAACTCCGCACAGGCAGCGCCCGTAGTCAGGATGGAACCCGGGTCTCTGGCGCTGTGAGGCAGCAGCTCTACCCGCTGAGTATAGGAGCAAAGAGGTCCTTCTACAATTGTACCGGGCCCTGGTGAGACCGCACCTGGAGTACTGTGTGCAGTTTTGGTCTCCAAATTTGAGGAAGGATATTCTTGCTATTGAGGGCGTGCAGCGTAGGTTCACTAGGTTGATTCCCGGAATGGCGGGACTGTCGTATGTTGAAAGGCTGGAGCAATTAGGCTTGTATACACTGGAATTTAGAAGGATGAGGGGGGATCTTATTGAAACATATAAGATAATTAGGGGATTGGACACATTAGAGGCAGGAAACATGTTCCCAATGTTGGGGGAGTCCAGAACAAGGGGCCACAGTTTAAGAATAAGGGGTAGGCCATTTAGAACGGAGATGAGGAAGAACTTTTTCAGTCAGAGAGTGGTGAAGGTGTGGAATTCTCTGCCTCAGAAGGCAGTGGAGGCCAGTTCGTTGGATGCTTTCAAGAGAGAGCTGGATAGAGCTCTTAAGGATAGCGGAGTGAGGGGGTATGGGGAGAAGTCAGGAACAGGGTACTGATTGAGAGTGATCAGCCATGATCGCATTGAATGGCAGTGCTGGCTCGAAGGGCTGAATGGCCTACTCCTGCACCTATTGTCTATTGTCTATTGTCTATTGCCACCCTTATGATATTACAAGTGTCCCCAATATTGATCGAAAAAATTGTTGATAATTGTAGCATCATTTTTAATTGATATACTTACCTTTGACTCTTTGTCTTTAAGTATTTTTGTCTTAATGTTGGCTATATTGATTGTTGATGAATAAAGGTTAAGTCTGAAGAAAGGTTCCGACCTGAAATTTCACCTATCCACGTTCTCCACGTTTAAGAAGCAGTTGGACAGGTACATGGATAGGACAGGTTTGGAGGGATACGGACCAAGCTGAGGCAGGTGGTACTAGTGTAGCTGGGAAATGTTGGCCGGCGTGGGCAAGTTGGGCCGAAGGGCCTGTTTCCACGCTGTATCACTCTATGACTCTGTGCTACCTGGCCCGCTGAGTTAACGATGGCGCTTTGTGCTTTCTCTCGGTTTATCTTTAATCAGGGCGGCACGGTGGCGCAGCGGTAGAGTTGCTGCCTTACAGCGAATGCAGCGCCGGAGACCCGGGTTCCATCCCGACTACGGGCGCCGTCTGTACGGAGTTTGTACGTTCTCCCCGTGACTCCAAAGACGTACAGGTTTGTAGGTTAATTGTCTTGGTAAATGTAAAAACTGTCCTAAGTGTGTGTAGGATAGTGTTAGTGTGCGGGGATCGCTGGTCGGCGTGGACCCGGTGGGCCGAAAGGGCCTGTTTCCGCACTGTATCTCTAAACCAAACTTTTAAAAAAATTAATCAATATGCCTACCAGTATGAAGTATGTTAGCCAATCAAGTTCTCAGTTGCTTGTGTTAATTTATGAGGGCATTTTAGTTCTATAATTTCAAATCTTAATTGCTGCCAATATGTGAACATTGAATAGTTGGTCATTCGTTTGACATAATAGGCTCGATTTTCGCTATTGGTGATGGAGTATCAGTGACAGTGGACTAGACGTCATCCATTATGCACCTTGTTCCAATTCCATTCAAGTCAGTGAAGACACCAGCAGCAACAACTCATGTTAAACTCATGTGGTGCACTGTTAAAATAGCAGAGAATCCTAGCTTGCATGTGTAGGAAAAAAAACTGCAGATGCTGGTTTAAACCGAAGGTAGACACAAAATGCTGGAGTAACTCAGCGGGACAGGCAGCATCTGTGGAGAAAAGGAAAGGGTGACGTTTCAGGTTTTGTTCCACCCCTTCCCCTGACATTAGTCTGAAGAAGGGCCTCGACACGAAAAATTACACATTCCCTCTCTCCAGAGATGCTGCCTGACCCGCTGAGTTACTCCAGCATTTTGTGTCGGCCATCCTAGCTCGCTTGACAGAAGTATTACTGAACCTCATAACATAACATAACATAACAAAACTTTATTGTCATTCGGTATAAATACCGAACGAAATTTCAGCAGTCACAAGACACAGCAAAAAAGAAAAGAACACAGGACACCCGACCCCAACACAAACATCCATCACAGTGACTCCAAACACCCCCTCACTGTGATGGAAGGCAACAAAACTTCCCCTCTCTTCCCCCCGCGCCCACGGACAGGCAGCTCGACCCCTACCGAGGCAACCGACACGCACAGCCCCCGCAAGAGGATGGAAGGCCCCGCGGCTGAGCCGCCCCGGGCACTGAAACGTCGCGCGGCCGCACCGGGTGATGTTAAGTCCAGCGGCCGAGCCACACCGGGCACTGAAACGTCCCGCGGCCGAGCCGCGCTGGCGATGTTAAGTCCAGCGGCCAAGCCGCGCCGGGCACTAAAACGTCCCGCGGCCGAGCCGCACCGGGCACTGAAACGTCCCGCAGCCGATCCGCACCGGGCACTGAAACGTCCCGCGGCCGAGCCGCACTGGGCACTGAAACGTCCCGCGGCCGAGCCGCACCGGGCACTGAAACGTCCCGCGGCCGAGCCGCACCGGGCACTGAAACGTCCCGCGGCCGAGCCGCACCGGGCACTGAAACGTCCCGCGGCCGAGCCGCACCAGGCACTGAAACGTCCCGCGGCCGAGCCGCGCCGGCGATGTTAAGTCCCGCAGCCGAGCCGCGCCGGGCGATGGAAGGCCCCGCGGGCGAGCTGCGCCCCGGGGAAGAGACCTAATAAAAGAAAGGTTTCCCCCGCCCCACCCCACCCCCCCACACCCCCCCCCCCCCCCGACACATACACAGCCAAAAACAGAAACAAAAACCATCCCAACACCGACACAAACAAAATAAAGAAAAAAAGACAAACAGACTGGCAGAGAGCCGCAGCCGTTAGGTGCAGCCGTTAGGGGCAGCCGTTAGGGGCAGCCGTTAGGGGCAGCCGTTAGGGGCAGCCGTTAGGGGCAGCCGTTAGGGGCAGCCGTTAGGTGCAGCCAACTCCTCCAGCAGAGATGTGGAATTAAAGAGAAAAGAAGGGAAGGATTTGCTGAACTGGGCGACATGCTGGCACAGCAAGTAGACCCGCGCGCGGACTATCCTTGATCAGACTTTGCTAGCTTTACCTTGCACTTAACATTATTCCCTTATCATGTATCTGCCCACTGTAAGTGGCTCGATTGTAATCATGTATTGTCTTTCCGCTGACTGGTTAGCGCGCAACAAAAGCTTTTCACTGTACCTCGGTACACATGACAATAAACTCAACTGAACTGAACAGAACTAAACTAGAACCGCTGCCTCTCAGCGCCAGAGACCCGGGTTCCATCCTGACCTCGGGTGCTGTCTGTCTGTGTGTGGAGTTTGCCCGTTCTCCGTGTGACTGCGTGGGTTTTCTCCGGGCGCTCCGGTTTCCTCCCACATCCCAAAGACGTGCAGGTTTGCAGGTTAATTGGCTGTTTGTAAATTTTTCCTGGTGTGTGAGGAAATGGGATAACATGGAACTGGTGTGAACGGGATGATGGTCAGTGTGGACTCGATGGGCTGAAGGGCCTGTTTCCATGCTGTTCCTCTAAACTGAATGGAGTGCGTGGCAGCTGAGAGCTGTCACCACCCATCGAGTGACCCAAGTCAAAGATATGGAGGATGCTGTAGTTTGATGTCAGGGCCCTTTGGGATTGGCATCTAAGAGTGTTGTTCTTACATTGAATGATAGAGCATCTAAACCAATCACCAATCACTCTTATTGATCTTACATTGAACGATAGAGCATCAAAACCAATCACCCGTTCACACTAGCTTGTGTTATCCCACTTTCCCATCCACTCCCTACACACTAGGGGCGATTTACAGAGGGGCCGATTAACCTACAAACCCGCACGTCTTTGGGATGTGGGAGGAAACCGGAGCGCCCGGAGGAAACCCACGCGGTCACACGGAGAACGTACAAACTCCACACAGACAGACAGCACCTGAGGTCAGCATCGAACCCGGGCCACTGGCGCTGTGAGGCAGCAGCACTACCCGCTGCACCAATGTTCTGCCTTAAACATTGTAGGCATATGGATATGAAGGGAATGGGGGGATATAGATCACGTGCAGGGAAAGTAGATTAGTTTAACTTAGCATCACATTTAGCATGGACATTGTGGGCCAAAGGGCCTGTTCCTGTGTTGTGCTGGTCTATATTCATTGTGATAGGAGAAGAATTAGGCCATTCGGCCCATCAGGTCTACTCCGCCATTCAATCATGGCTGAGCTATCTCTCCTTCCCAACCCCATTCTCCTGCCTTCTCCCCATAACCCTTGACACCCGCACTAATCAAGAATCGGTCTATCTCTGCCTTAAAAATATCCACTGACTTGTGGCCTCCACAGCCGTCTGTGGCAAAGAATCCCACAGATTCACCACCCTCTGACTAAAGAAATCCTCCTCATCTCCTTCCTAAAGGAACGTCCTTTAATTCTGAGGTCGTGCCTTCTGGTCCTAGACTCTCCCACTAGTGGAAACATCGTCTCCACATCCAGTCTATCCAGGCCTCTCACTATTCTGTAACTTTGGGTAATTCTAAATGCTTGGTCATTATTTCTCTCCTGTGCTGTGGTCTTGTTTAGATGCTATCCTACATGTCCATACTGTTTGTGGTATGTTCACACCACCATCTACAAGTGGAAGTATTTATTCACAAAATGCTGGAGTAACTCAGCAGGTCAGGCAGCATCTCGGGAGAGAAGGAATGGGTGACGTTTTGGGTCGAGACCCTTCTTCAGACTGATGTCAGGGGGAGCGGGACAAAGGAAGGATATAGGTGGAGACAGGAAGATAGAGGGAGATCTGGGAAGGGGAGGGGAAGGGAGGGACAGAGGAACTATCTAAAGTTGGAGAAGTCGATGTTCATACCACTGGGCTGCAAGTTGCCCAGGCGAAATATGAGGTGCTGTTCCTCCAATTTCCGGTGGGCCTCACTATGGCACTGGAGGAGGTCCATGACAGAAAGGTCAGACTGGGAATGGGAGGGGGAGTTGAAGTGCTGGGCCACCGGGAGATCAATTTGGTTAATGCGGACCGAGCGCAGGTGTTGAGCGAAGCGATCGCCGAGCCTGCGTTTGGTCTCGCCGATGTAAATAAGTTGACATCTGGAGCAGCGGATACAATAGATGAGGTTGGAGGAGGTGCAGGTGAACCTCTGTCTCACCTGGAAAGACTGTTTCAGCAAGCGGAGGTCATCTGTCCATAATACAAGCGGAGATCATCTCTGGAGGTTAACAAATAATTTCCCTGGCGGAAAATAAAGATCAGAACAGAAATGTGCCTTTGTGCATTGAATAGAAATCTTGTTCATCCCGTGCCGCATTGCATGTTTGTGGTCTTAGATTGAGAGCTGCCAGAAAATAAAGTAAATCAGCCGTCTCTGACTTCACACCCAATGTTGATATTTGGAGTTGTCAGCGATCAGCAGCTCATCGGCCTCTCGTTACGGGAAGATCGTTGTTTTTCAGCACTGAGTGTATTACCAATCAGAAGGTTATTGCCGACCAATCCCGGTAATACAGTGTGCATTTGGGCAAGGCACAGACTGCATCCCTGGTGTAATCACGACACATCCATGACTAGCTGCTGGTCATTCACAGGCCTTGCCCGGGGACTGGTTGTTCTTGGGGGGTCAGAATGGAACTTTCAGTAAACACCATTTTCTTTACACACTCTGCAATAATGTCAAACAGCATTGTTTCTTTTTGCTTCTCGTGAGTGCTTGGCCGAGAATCTTTGAGGGGTGTGGCGTTTCCGAGTCCTTAGATGAACTATGCCTCATTTTCTTGCAGTGATAGAGCCTCGTATTGTTTAGTTCTAGTTTAGAGATACAGTGTGGAAACAG
This sequence comes from Rhinoraja longicauda, assembly GCF_053455715.1. Lineage (NCBI taxonomy): Eukaryota > Metazoa > Chordata > Chondrichthyes > Rajiformes > Arhynchobatidae > Rhinoraja > Rhinoraja longicauda. The sequence goes on from NC_135958.1 coordinate 81,023,572, forward strand.
GCCCTTTGACCCACCGAGTCTGCACCGACCAGCGATCCCCGCACACTAACACTATCCTACACACACTTTAGGGACAGTTTTTTAAACATTTATACCACGCAAATTAACCTACAAACCTGCATGTCTTTGGAGTGTGGGAGGAAACGGTGGCGCAGCGGTAGAGTTGCCGCCTTACAGCGAATGCAGCGCCGGAGTCTCAGGTTCGATCCTGACTACGGGCACCGTCTGTACGGAGTTTGTACATTCCCCCCGTGACCTGCGTGGGTTTTCTCCGAGATCTTCGGTTTCCTCCCACACTCCAAAGACGTGCAGGTTTGTAGGTTAATTGACTGGGTAAATGTAAAAATTGTCCCTAGTGTGTGTAGGATAGCGTTAGTGTGTGGGGATCGCTGGGCGGCGCGGACTCGGTGGGCCGAAGAGCCTGTTTCCGCTCTGTATCTCTAAAATCTAAAAGAAATCTTGGAGAAAACGCACGCAGGTCACGGGGAGAACGTACAAACTCCGTACAGACAGCACCCGTAGTCGGGATGGAACCCGGGTCTCTGGAGCTGTGAGGCAGCAGCTCTACCCGCTGTGCCACCGTGCCGTCCACCCTTGTGTTGGTCTGTGGGCTGATGATGAGGGGGCTGGGGTGAGGCGGTGTTTAGCCCAGTGATAGAGGTCTGTGCGCCAGACTGCAGCGGCACATTGTACTGAGTGAGACACAGTCTGGCCTTGTGCTCGTCTGCTCAGAGTTATCAGTCATTCAATTAGTCACAGCTGATAAACCAGTTACTGCACATTCTTAAGCTCTTCTAATTGCTTTATAAAGATTGCCCCGATCTAATCTATTTAACAAGTAATTTACATGCAGTGCCCGTTGGTGGTTGACCAGTGTTTACCATTTAAACATTTATTATTCAATACAATCTGCTGGCTAAGCCAATCGTGGAACCACACCAAGCAGCTGATGTACGCCGCTCAAAGTCATAGAGTCACAGCGTGGAAACAGGCCCTTCGGCCCAACCTGCCCATGCTGACCAACATGCCCCATCTACACTCATCATGTCAAGATTGTGTTATTGTCTTAATGTCCCAGATAGAACAATGACATTCTTACTCGCAGCAGCACAACAGAATATGTAAACATAGTACACTCTAAACAATATGGCGGTACTGGCTCGAAGGGACGAAGGGCCGGATGGCCTCCCCCTGCACTTATTTTCTATGTTTCTATGTTTCTTAATATAATAAACACAAATAAAAGTTCATATATAGTGAAAAATATATAAATAGAAACATAGAAAATAGGTGCAGGAGGAGGCCACTCGGCCCTTCGAGCCAGCACCGCCATTCATTGTAATCATGGCTAATCGTCCACAATCAGTAGCCTGTGCCTGCCTTCTCCCCATATCCCTCGATTCCGCTAGTCCCTAAGAGCTCGGTCTAACTCTCTTTTAAATTCATCCAGTGATTTGGCCTCCACTGCCCTCTGTGGCAGAGAATTCCACAAATTCACAAATCTCTGGGTGAAAACGTTTTTCCTCACCTCAGTTTTAAATGGCACTGATCGAGTCAAGATTGTGTTATTGTTATAATGTCCCAGATAGAACAATGACATTCTTACTTGCAGCTGCACAACACAAGATGTAAACGTAGTGTACTGTAAACAATAGACAATAGACAATAGACAATAGGTGCAGGAGGAGGCCATTCGGCCCTTCGAGCCAGCACCGCCATTCAATGTGATCATGGCTGATCATTCTCAATCAGTACCCCGTTCCTGCCTTCTCCCCATACCCCCTGACTCCGCTATCCTTAAGAGCTCTATCTAGCTCTCTCTTGAATGCATTCAGAGAATTGGCCTCCACTGCCTTCTGAGGCAGAGAATTCCACAGATTTACAACTCTCTGACTGGAAAAGTTTTTCCTCATCTCCGTTCTAATTGGCCTACCCCTTATTCTTAAACTGTGGCCCCTAGTTCCGGACTCCCCCAACATTGGGAACATGTTTCCTGCCTCTAACTTGTCCAACCCCTTAATAATCTTATATGTTTCAATAAGATCCCGTATAAGCATCACTGGAGAAAGACACAGAGTGCTGGAGTAACTCAGCAGGGCAGGCAGCAACTCCAAAGGCACAAAGTGCTGGAGTAACATCGCATCAGGCAGCATCTCTGGAGAGCACGGTCAGGGCCGTTTCGGGGCGAGCTTTCTTCAGACTAGCAGGAGGTTGGCACCGGCAGCCAAGGAGCTACAGAGGCAATAGTGGTGCCAAGTGCTGATTACATTGACTGCTGCATGTCCTGGCAGCACCACTCTGCCCTCCCACCTGCACACTTCGATGCGTCCAATTGTTGGCTTTGCATCTGTTCTCTCCTGCACTCAATAGAACGATGAAGCAAAGAAACAGGCCCTTCGGCCCATCAGGTCCGTGTCAATCACCCCCCCCCCTCACCCATGCACACTAAAGCCACATTGAAGATAGACACAGAGTGCTGGAGTAACTCAGCGGGTCAGGCAGCATCTGTGGAGAACATGGATTGGTGACGTTTCGGATCGGACCCTGATTCACCCGAGACGTCACCTATCCCTGTACTCTAGAGATGCTGCCTGACCCGCTGAGTTACTCCCACGCTTTGTGTCTTTTTTAGTTAAACTGCAGCTGCAGTTCCTTGTGTCTCCAGTGTCTCCATGCCTGGATTTCAGATTATCCAGGAACTGCAGGTGCTGGAATCTTTAACAAAAAACACAAAGTATTGGAGGAACTCAGTAGCAGGCAGCATCTGTGGAGCGAATGGACGGACAAAGTTTCGGATCAGGACCCTTCTTAGGGCGGCACAGTGGCACAACGGTCTCACAGCGCCAGAGACCCAGGTTCGCTCCTGACTACGAGCGCTGTCTGTGTGGAGTTTGCACGTTCTCCCCGTGACCGTGTGGGTTTCCTCCGGGTGCTCTGGTTTCCTCCCACAATCCCAAAGACGTGCAGGTTCGTGAGGTTAATTTTCTTCGGTAAATTCTCCCTGTTATGTCGGGAGTGGATGAGAAAGTGGGACAAGATAGAACCAGTGTGAACAGGAGATCGATGGTCGGTGTGGACTCGGTGGGAGGAAGGGGGCCTGTTTCCACGCTGTACCTCCAAACTAAACTAAACCTCACACTGATCACGGGTCCCGTCCTGAATAGTCTAGACTAGGCTTGTATACACTGGAATTTAGAAGGATGAGAGGGGACCTTATCGAAACGTATAAGATTATTAAGGGGTTGGACACGTTAGAGGCAGGAAACATGTTCCCAATGTTGGGGGAGTCCAGAACCAGGGGCCACAGTTTAAGAAAAAGGGGTCGGCCATTTAGAACGGAGATGAGAAAAAACCTTTTCAGTCAGAGAGTTGTGAATCTGTGGAATTCTCTGCCTCAGAAGGCAGTGGAGGCCAATTCTCTGAATGCATTCAAGAGAGAGCTAGATAGAGCTCTTAAGGATAGCGGAGTCAGGGGGTATGGGGAGAAGGCAGGAACGGGGTACTGATTGAGAATGATCAGCCATGATCACATTGAATGGCGGTGCTGGCTCGAAGGGCTGAATGGCCTCCTCCAGCACCTATTGTCTATTGTCTATTGTCTGTCCATCCACTGAGTTCCTCCAGCACGTCGTGTGTTTTGCATTCGGCTGGACACAGTGGGGGGGGGCGGAAACATGACCACGAGGATCTGATGAAAGTTGAGGGCCGCAATAATGATGTCACGTCTGGGACACCATCTGCTAATCTCTCCCCGTGAATCAATCTGGCTAATCTTTGTTCACTTCCTCCGCCCTTCTGTCAGGTGTGTCTGCTGGAAGTTACCCAGTCCCTGACTTCACATTCACTGAGCTATGTTGGGTGGAACATTGGTCAAGCCACTATGCAGGGGCAGGGGGAGGGGGAGGGGCAGGGGCAGGGGCAGGGGCAGGGGGAGGGGCAGGGGCTGGGGGCAGGGGCAGGGGCAGGGGCTGGGGCAGGGGCAGGGGGAGGGGCAGGGGGCAGGGGCAGGGGCAGGGGCAGGGGGCAGGGGCAGGGGCAGGGGCAGGGGCAGGGGGAGGGGCAGGGGCAGGGGCAGGGGCAGGGGCAGGGGCAGGGGCAGGGGCAGGGGGAGGGGCAGGGGGAGGGGCAGGGGCAGGGGCAGGGGCAGGGGCAGGGGCAGGGGGAGGGGCAGGGGGAGGGGCAGGGGGAGGGGCAGGGGGCAGGGGGAGGGGGAGGGGCAGGGGGCAGGGGCAGGGGCAGGGGGAGGGGCAGGGGGCAGGGGCAGGGGCACGGCTGGGCTGGGGCAGGGGGAGGGGGAGGGGCAGGGGCAGGGGCAGGGGCAGGGGCAGGGGCAGGGGCAGGGGCAGGGGGGAGGGGCAGGGGCAGGGGCAGGGGCAGGGGCACGGCTGGGCTGGGGCAGGGGGAGGGGGCAGGGGCAGGGGGCAGGGGCAGGGGCAGGGGCAGGGCAGGGGGAGGGGCAGGGGGAGGGGCAGGGGGAGGGGCAGGGGCAGGGGGCAGGGGCAGGGGCAGGGGCAGGGGGAGGGGCAGGGGCAGGGGGAGGGGCAGGGGCAGGGGCAGGGGCAGGGGCAGGGGCAGGGGCAGGGGCAGGGGGAGGGGCAGGGGGAGGGGCAGGGGCAGGGGCAGGGGCAGGGGCAGGGGCAGGGGGAGGGGCAGGGGGAGGGGCAGGGGCAGGGGCAGGGGCAGGGGGAGGGGCAGGGGCAGGGGGAGGGGCAGGGGGAGGGGGCAGGGGCAGGGGCAGGGGGAGGGGCAGGGGCAGGGGCAGGGGCAGGGGCAGGGGCAGGGGCAGGGGCAGGGGGAGGGGCAGGGGCAGGGGTAGGGGCAGGGGCAGGGGTAGGGGCAGGGGCAGGGGCAGGGGCAGGGGTAGGGGCTGAGGCTGGGGCAGGGGCAGGGGGAGGGGCAGGGGTAGGGGTAGGGGCTGAGGCTGGGGCAGGGGCAGGGGGAGGGGCAGGGGCAGGGGTAGGGGCAGGGGCAGGGGCAGGGGCAGGGGCAGGGGTAGGGGCTGAGGCTGGGGCAGGGGCAGGGGCAGGGGGAGGGGCAGGGGTAGGGGTAGGGGGCTGAGGCTGGGGCAGGGGCAGGGGGAGGGGCAGGGGCAGGGGTAGGGGCTGAGGCTGGGGGCAGGGGCAGGGGCAGGGGCAGGGGGAGGGGCAGGGGGAGGGGCAGGGGCAGGGGCAGGGGCAGGGGGAGGGGCAGGGGCAGGGGTAGGGGTAGGGGCTGAGGCTGGGGCAGGGGCAGGGGGAGGGGCAGGGGCAGGGGCAGGGGCAGGGGCAGGGGTAGGGGCTGAGGCTGGGGCAGGGGCAGGGGCAGGGGGAGGGGCAGGGGCAGGGGCAGGGGCAGGGGGCAGGGGCAGGGGGAGGGGCAGGGGCAGGGGGAGGGGCAGGGGGAGGGGCAGGGGCAGGGGCAGGGGCAGGGGGAGGGGGAGGGGCAGGGGGCAGGGGCAGGGGCAGGGGCAGGGGCAGGGGGAGGGGGCAGGGGCAGGGGCAGGGGGAGGGGGCAGGGCCAGGGGGAGGGGCAGGGGGAGGGGCAGGGGCAGGGGCAGGGGGAGGGGCAGGGGCAGGGGTAGGGGCAGGGGCAGGGGTAGGGGCTGAGGCTGGGGCAGGGGCAGGGGGAGGGGCAGGGGCAGGGGCAGGGGCAGGGGCAGGGGTAGGGGCTGAGGCTGGGGCAGGGGCAGGGGCAGGGGCAGGGGCAAGGGGTAGGGGCTGAGGCAGGGGCAGGGGCAGGGGCAGGGGGAGGGGCAGGGGTAGGGGCTGAGGCAGGGGCAGGGGCAGGGGCAGGGGGAGGGGCAGGGGCAGGGGCAGGGGCAGGGGCAGGGGGAGGGGCAGGGGCAGGGGCAGGGCGAGGGGCAGGGGCAGGGGTAGGGGCAGGGGCAGGGGTAGGGGCTGAGGCTGGGGCAGGGGCAGGGGGAGGGGCAGGGGGCAGGGGCAGGGGCAGGGGCAGGGGTAGGGGCTGAGGCTGGGGCAGGGGCAGGGGCAGGGGCAGGGGCAGGGGTAGGGGCTGAGGCAGGGGCAGGGGCAGGGGCAGGGGGAGGGGCAGGGGCAGGGGCAGGGGCAGGGGCAGGGGCAGGGGCAGGGGGAGGGGCAGGGGTAGGGGCTGAGGCAGGGGCAGGGGCAGGGGGAGGGGCAGGGGCAGGGGCAGGGGCAGGGGCAGGGGCAGGGGCAGGGGGAGGGGCAGGGGCAGGGGGAGGGGCAGGGGCACGGCTGGGCTGGGCTGAGGCTGGGGAACCTGTACTTTGATATGTCATACGTTGAAATTTATAAGGATGAGAGCGGATCTTATTGAAACATATAAGATTATTAAGGGGTTGGACACGTTAGAGGCAGGAAACATGTTCCCAATGTTGGGGGGAGTCCAGAACCAGGGGCCACAGTTTAAGAATAAGGGGTCGGCCATTTAGAACTGAGATGAGGAAAATCTTTTTCAGTCAGAGAGTTGTGAATCTGTGGAATTCTCTGCCTCAGAAGGCAGTGGAGGCCAATTCTCTGAATGCATTCAAGAGAGAGCTAGATAGAGCTCTTAAGGATAGCGGAGTCAGGGGGTATGGGGAGAAGGCAGGAACGGGGGGTACTGATTGAGAATGATCAGCCATGATCACATTGAATGGCGGTGCTGGCTCGAAGGGCGAATGGCCTCCTCCTGCACCTATTGTCTATTGTCTAATAGGGGGGAGGGGAGGGGAGAGGGGGGGGAGGGGAGGGGTGGGGAGGGGAGGGGGGGAGGGGAGATGGGAGAGGAGGGGAGGGGGGGAGGGGAGGGGAGGGGAGGGGGGAGGGGGAGGGGAGAGGGGGGGAGGAGAGGGGCGTAGGGGGAGGGGGGACGGAGAGGTGAACCGTTTGCGTGTGGGCTGTGGAGGTGCGGCTTGGCGGGGTGCTGTGTGAGTTGTGACGAGAGTGCAGGGCAGCAGAAGGACGACCATATGCCTGGGGCTGGTGGTCCGGTCTACGCTCCCACCTCACGCCGAGCTCCCCGGACCTCTGACGTTCTCCGCCGCACTGCCAGGTTTTAAAAATACGCCGTCGTCACTCGGCCAAAAGGGAGGCAAGAGCAAAGAAACATAACAAGAGGCAGGGCCAGCCAGCGGGTTGCAAACATAAACACAATTAGCATGGAGATTCAGTGGCTGGTCTGCTGCCGCCTTTACAGGCTGCACAGTCAGTGAGTCGTGGCCAAACATCGCTCAGCGTTGCCATGAACAGGTTTCCGGAGCAGACGAAGAACAGCTTTGTTTCATTGTTATTGGATACACACTTAATTATTATTTATACAACACTTTATCATCCAAATCATGAAGAATATCACAAGTACTTGCAATCTTGGCCCGCCTGCACAGATGTTCAACTGAGATCCTGGCCATGTTACATTGCGATCCGTGTGGGTCAGGGGGCGGTATTTTTACCCTTGGCTGTTTAGTTACCTCTGGGTGGCTCACCGAGTCAGTGAGGAGAAATAATCTAAAGGCCGTGAGGATCATTGCTGCTCCTCGAGGCAATTTCTTCAGTCTGAAGAAGGGTCTCGACCCGAAACGTCGCCCATTCCTTCTCTCCCGAGATGCTGCCTGACCTGTTGAGTTACTCCAGCATTTTGTGAATAAATACCAACGACTCAGTGAGTTCACTGTAACTCAACCATAACTCAGTGATTTTCCCTACCTCTATACATCCATTACTCTTTACCACAAAATGCTGGAGTAACTCAGCAGGTCAGGCAGCGTAATAATAATAATAATAATTTTATTTGTCATATGTAGGTTGGCACAGGGTCAACGATACAATGAAATGTATTTGACAAGACATCGGGTCACCTCAGCAGTAATATTCCAATGATAAATAAGATTAAAATGACATTAGTAAGATAAAAAGACAATATTAAAATAATCAACATTATGATGTGAAATGTGTTTATGAGTTCAGAAGCCTGACGGGCTGATGGTAGAAACTGTTCTTGAGTCTGGTGGTACATGCAGCCATACATGGTATCGTATGCCTGACGGTAACAAGGAGAACAGCATCTCAGGAGGGAAGGAATGTGTGACGTTTCGGGTCGAGACCCTTCTTCAGACCCCTCTCGACCCGAAACGTCACCCATTCCTTCTCTCCTGAGATGCTGCCTGACCTGCTGAGTTACTCCAGCATTTTGTGAAATAAATACCTTTGATTTGTACCAGCATCTGCAGTTATATTCCTACACTCATTGCCATAGATAGGGTGATCAAGATTACAAACATAGACTATAGGTGCAGGAGTAGGCCATTCGGCCCTTCGAGCCAGCACCGCCATTCAATGTGATCATGGCTGATCATCCAAAATCAGTACCCCGTTCCTGCTTTCTCCCCATACCCCCTGATTCCGTTAGCCCAAAGAGCTATATCTAACTCTCTTGAAGTTTATAGATACAGCGAGGAAACAGGCCCTTCGGCCCACCGAGTCCACGCCGACCAGCGATCCCCGCACACTAACACTATCCTACACACACCAGGGACAATTTAGAATTTCACTGAATCCAACAAACCTGTTTGTCTTTGGAGTGTGGGAGGAAACCGGAGCACCCGGAGAAAACCCACGCAGGTCACGGGGAGCACGTACAAACTCAGATATTAGTTTAACTTAGCATCATGTTCGGCACAGGAACAGCCCCTCTGTTATCAGGCTTCTGAACGGCCCTTCCATAAGCCAGGGTACTGTCCGATTCACCTCTACCCCATTGCGGACATTGGACGTTGTCTGTGGAGCTGATGCGCTACAATGCTGAGAACTATATTTTGCACTCGGTATCTCCCCCTTTGATCCACCTGTTGTACTGGAGTTTGACTTGACTGTATCTATGTATAAGAAGTGTAAGAAAATAACTGCAGATGCTGGTACAAATCGAAGGTATTTATTCACAAAATGCTGGAGTAACTCAGCAGGTCAGGCAGCATCTCAGGAGAGAAGGAATGGGTGACGTTTCGGGTCGAGACCCTTCTTCAGACTATGTAGAGTAAATCTGATCTGTGCAGGAAGGAACTGCAGATGCTGGTTTAAATCGAAGGTAGATACAAAGTGCTGGAGTAATTCAGCGGGTCAGGCAGCATTTCTGGAGAGAAGCAACGGGTGACGTTTTGGGTCGAGAGCCTTCTTCAGACTCTGATCTGATTGGATAGCATGCAAAACAAATCTTTTCACAGCACCTCGGTACATATGACAGTGATAAACCTAAACCTAATTTAAGGTAACAAACCAACAAACACCTCCCTCATCTAGGTTAATTCCCGGAATGGCGGGACTGTCATATGTTGAAAGAGTGGAGCGACTAGGCTTGTATACGCTGGAATTTAGAAGGATGAGAGGGGATCTTATTGAAATTGTCAAGTTAGGAAAAGGGGACGTACAACGAGATCTGGGTGTCCTAGCACATCAGTCACTGAAAGGAAGCATGCAGGTGCAGCAGGCAGTGAAGAAAGCCAATGGAAGCGGCTGACTAGCAGTCTGTCCGTCTTTTTTTTGTTGTGTGTCGGTGTTGGGATGGTTTTTATATATATATTTTTGGTTGTGTATGTGTGGGAGGGGGTGGTGGTGTGGGTGGGTGGGGGTGGGTGTGGGGGGGGGGGGGGACACTTTTCTCTTCCTCACGGCGCGGGGTGCGGCTCGGCTGCGGGGCCTAACATCGCCCGCTGCGGCTCGGCCGCTGGACTTTACATCCCGGTGCGGCTTGGCCGCTGGACTTTACATCCCGGTGCGGCTTGGCCGCTGGACTTTACATCACCCGGTGCGGCTTGGCCGCTGGACTTTACATCCCGGTGCGGCTTGGCCGCTGGACTTTACAGTGCCCGGTGCGGCTTGGCCGCTGGACTTTGCATCCCGGTGCGGCTTGGCCGCTGGACTTAACAGTGCCCGGTGCAGCTCGGCTGCGGGGCTTAACAGTGCCCGGTGCAGCTCGGCTGCGGGGCTTAACATCGCCCGGTGCAGCTCGGCTGCGGGGCTTAACATCGCCCGGTGCAGCTCGACCACGGGACTTAGCTGCGCAAGGCTTGGTCGCGGGCCTTTCATCGCCCGGTTCAGCCGCGGGACGTTTCAGTGCCCGGTGCGGGGACTGTGCGGGTCGGTCGGGGACGAGCTGTCTGTCCGTGGGCGTGGGGAAGAGAGTGGAAGTTTTGTTGCCTCCATCACAGTGAGGGGATGTTTGGAGTCACTGTGATGGACGTTTGTGTTGGGGTCATGTGTCTTGTGTTCTTTTTTTTTCTATGACTGCTATGTAGTTTCGTTCGGTACTTCGGTACCGAACGACAAATAAAGCTCTGTTATACCTGTTATACCTGTTATAACAAGAGGAGTTGAGTATAGGAGCAAAGAGGTCCTTCTACAGTTGTACAGGGCCCTAGTGAGACCGCACCTGGAGTACTGTGTGCAGTTTTGGTCTCCAAATTTGAGGAAGGATTGCTAATGAGGGCGTGCAGCGTAGGTTTACTAGGTTAATTCCCGGAATGGCGGGACTGTCGTATGTTGAAAGACTGGAGCGACTAGGCTTGTATACACTGGAATTTAGAAGGATGAGAGGGGATCTTATCGAAACATATAAGATTATTAAGGGGTTGGACATGTTAGAGGCAGGAAACATGTTCCCAATGTCGGGGGAGTCCAGAACCAGGGGCCAAAGTTTAGGAATTAGGGGTAGGCCATTTAGAACGGAGATGAGGAAAAACTTTTTCAGTCTGAGAGTTGTGAATCTGTGGAATTCTCTGCCTCAGAAGGCAGTGGAGGCCAATTCTCTGAATGCATTCAAGAGAGAACTGGATAGAGCTCTTAAGGATAACGGAGTCAGGGGGTATGGGGAGAAGGCAGGAACGGGGTACTGATTGAGAATGATCAGCCATGATCACATTGAATGGTGGTGCTGGCTTGAAGGGCCGAATGGCCTCCTGCACCTGTTGTCTATTGTCTATCTATTTTCTCCACCCTCTCTTCGGTGAGGTCTGGGTGTGCATCCATTTCTCTCACTATCCTGCCCGCCCTTCCTTCCCCTTCCCTCTGTCCCATCCCATCCATATCCCCTCCTCTAGCCTCACAAGTCATGTCTCCTGTCCTTATCTCAGCCTTTCATATCTAGACATTGTCCACCCATCTGCCCATCAACCCCCCCCCCACACCTATATCCACCCATCACTTCCCACCTCTCTTCCAGCTTTCTCCTCCCCCCCCACCACCACCACAATCAGTCTGAAGAAGGGTCCTGACCTGAAATCGTCACCTGTCCATGTTCTCCACAGATGCTGCCTGACCCGCTGAGTTACTCCAGCACTCTGTAAAACGTCACCTATCCATGTTGTCCACAGATGCTGCCTGACCCGCTGAGTTACTCCAGCACTCTGTGAAACGTCACCTATCCATGTTCTCCAGAGATGCTGCCTGACCCGCTGAGTTACTCCAGCACTCTGTGAAACGTCACCTATCCATGTTCTCCAGAGATGCTGCCTGACCTGCTGAGTTACTCCAGCACTTTGTGTTTTTGCTCAAGATTCCCGCATCTGCAGTTCCTTCTGTCTATCTCTGATTTCCCCTTTTTAATCCTCTCCTTTCTTTCAGCTTTGGAAATAACAAAACGAATCATAGAGATTTTCAGGCCCCGCAGAAAGGTAACAAGTGTGGCAATACTACAGCTTTGGAATTGCAGAAACCTTCTCCCCGTGACCGCTCCGGTTTCCTCCGGGCGCTGCGGATTTGTAGGTTAATTGCCCCCTAGTGTGCAGGGAGTGGATGAGAAAGTGGGAGAACATAGAGCTAGTGTGAACGGGGGATCGTTGGACGGCACGGACTCAGTGGGCCGAAGGGCCTGTTTGCACGTTGTATCAATTTCTGTTCATGTCTCTAGTCTCCAGATCATAAATCATTGAATATGCCTCATCCTTAAACATTATCATAATGTTTGGAACGAGTTGCCTGAGGAGGTAGATGAACGAGGGGGAATGGTTTCCATCGGCATCAGGGTCAGTAACCCGCGGAAACAGAGGGCAGGTAATTTGAGAAAGAGCCAGAGGGGCAGAGATTGTTTTAATGCCGTGTGTTGGCGATCAGGAACCTGCGCTCACGTGGAAAAGCAGATTCAATTGGAAGTTTCAAAAATCAAATGAATGCTTTAATGGGAAACATTCACAGAGCCGTTGACAAGACCAGCGGGAACCATGACAAATCAGAGAGCTCCTTCACCACTCGGGCAACTGAGTACAACAGTCGGAGTCTATCGACTGTGTTTAAAGGGGGGGGGGGAGAGAGATTTTATAGGAACCTGAAGGGTAACGTTTGTTCTTCACACAGAGGGTGGTGGGTGAATGGAACGAGCTGCTGGAGGAGGTAGTTGAGGCTGGGACTATCCCAACGTTTAAGAAACAGTTGGACAGGTACATGGATAGGACAGGTTTGGAGGGATATGGACCAAGCGCAGGCAAGTGGGACTAGTGTAGCTGGGACATGTTGGCCGGTGTGGGCGAGTTGGGCCGAAGGGCCTGTTTCCACAGGGTATCACTCTATGACAATGTTTGACAAAGGAGAGTCACATTCTCATTGAAACGGCACGGAATGTGTACATTTGGAACATGCATTTCATTGTATTTTGGCACATTTAACATCTTAAATGGTTTACATTTCTACGCCAGCTTAAAGATGAGAACCGCCTTCGGCTGCAGCAGCTTCTCTTGCAGTCAGCATCTTTCTCTGAGCATGGATTGATTCAAACGCCGGATGGACGTCTAATTAAGTTATTTTTTCAATAAGTGTGTACGCTGTTTACCAGCTTGACAGCCTCACAATGGGCTTGTGACAAGAGTCAGTAAAACAGCAATCATGTGTATTAATTGTGGTGTTGATGCTGAAAAATGAGCTTGTAATAAATAATTGAACGGCAACAATCTCGAGTTTCTACAAAAGGTGGACACAGAAAGCTGGAGTAACTCAGCGGGGGGTCAGGCAGCATCTCTGGAGAGAAGGAATGGGTGACGTTTTGGGTCGAGACTCGGGTTGCCATCCATCCCGTATTAGCCGGAACATCCCGTATTTTGGTTTGTCCTGTACGGGACCGCCCTTGTCCCTTATTAGGCCCACGGGCCGCTGTTGGCCAGGACAGTGTAGGCTAACGGAGTGTGTTCGCCTAACGGAGGTTGCGTCTGTGGGGCCTGTGGCCAGGGTCCGGGTCTGTGGGGCCTGGGCCTGTGGGGCCCATGGGTGGGGCCCGGGTCTGTGGGGCCCATGGGTGGGGCCCGGGTCTGTGGGGCCCGTGGGTGGGGCCTGGGTCTGTGGGGCCTGGGTCTGTGGGGGCAGGGCTGGGGCCCGGTTTGTGGGGCCCGTGGTTGGGGCCTGGGTCTGTGGGGCCTGGGTGTGTGGGGCCTGGGTCTGTGGAGCCCATGGGTGGGGCCTGGGTCTGTGGGGCCCAGGTGTGTGGGGCCTGGGTCTGTGAAGCCCATGGGTGGGGCCTGGGTCTGTGTGGCCCGGGTGTGTGGGGCCTAGGTCTGTGGAGCCCATGGGTGGGGCCTGTGTCGGTGGGGCCCATGGGTGGGGCCTGGGCCTGTGGGGCCTGGGTCTGTGGGGCCTGGGTCTGTGGGGCCCATGGGTGGGGCCTGTGTCGGTGGGGCCCATGGCTGGGGCCCGGGTCTGTGGGGCCCATGGGTGGGGCCTGGGTCTGTGGGTCCCGCGGCTGGGGCCCGGGTGTGTGGGGCCTGGATCTGTGGGGCCTGGGTCTGTGGGGCACATGGCTGGGGCCTGGGTCTGTGGGGCCCACAGTTGGGGCCGGGGGTCAGGGCCACGGAGCCGTCCGGTGAGGACCCGGCGGCGATGGTGGAGTGGTCGGTGCGGCGGTCGGTCGATGATGCCACTGACCGACGGATGAGGGCGGACACGTGGAAGTGAGGACGCCGCTGCCGGGGGAAGGAACAAAGGAGGAGCCGGCGTTGGGGACCACCGTGAGGGGGGGGGGGGAGGGGGGGAACAAAGGAGGAGCCGGCGTGGGGGACCACCGTGAGGGAGGGGAGGGGAACAAAGGAGGAGCCGGCGCGGGGGGACTTTGTAACTTTGTCAGCGCCCTTTACGTGGCGACTATTTACATACCTTGGGTGTGCAAGCACAGATTTTCACTGAGACTTGTCACGTGTGGCAATCAAACATTCATTCAGTCAGTCATTCATTCATTTATTCTACTACAAACTTTGCGCCATTTTGCATTTGTTGCTGTGGATCTTTTTTTTAAACCAAATATAATCTATTCACCTGTTTACAATAATATGTATAATACTAAACTATTAAAAACAAACACCGCCACAATACATGCCAAACAAATATACTAAATAACCTATTATACAACTACATCACCGTCCTTTATAAGGATATCCTCCATCCCCCGCTGTGCCCGGCGGTCCCGGAAAGCCCCCCAGAGTCCCGTGGACAGCGCGTCCCCCCTCTCTAAACCCACCTGGGCACGCATGTAACCCCGGAGAGGGGGCAGGCAGCCGGCGCGGGCAGAGCCCTCATCTACCTGGCGCAGTGACTTGGTGCTGTGCTCATGGTGGTACCTGGATGTGAATGGGGCGCACCTGTAATGTACCTGGATGTGAATGGGGCTTACCTGTAATGTACCTGGATGTGAATGGGGCACACCTGTAATGCACCTGGATGTGAATGGCGCACACCTGTAATGCACCTGGATGTGAATGGCGCACACCTGTAATGCACCTGGATGTGAATGGGGCACACCTGTAATGCACCTGGATGTGAATGGGGCACACCTGTAATGCACCTGGATGTGAATGGCGCACACCTGTAATGCACCTGGATGTGAATGGCGCACACCTGTAATGCACCTGGATGTGAATGCTGTGCCTGTAATATGCTTTGAATATTTTAGAGTGAGTGTGTGAGACAAGTAAGCACATCAATAACAGTTAGAATATCTCTGATCCATCAAAGTTATATTTTTCCCCAAGCACATTTGAGTTCTCAGACATGAATGTTGAATTGCAAGACATTGTGTAAAAGTAGTTATGTCAAGATAATTGAACAAGAAACAGCGTGATTCAGGCAGCGACATGGACATGTGAATTAGGATCCGTGCTGCGCTAAATGTTCCCATTAAGATTCAGATTCAGATTACTATATTGTTGTGTAAACTAGAGTGTAATGAAATTCCTTGTTTGCATGAGGCTCACACAGTCAACAGTGTTTGGTAACGACAGACTCACGGAGGTACGCCACATTCACATCCAGGTACATTACAGTTATAACAGGTATAACAGGTATAACAGGTAAGCCCCATTCACATCCAGGAACATTACAGGTACGCCCCATTCACATCCAGGTACATTACAGGTACAGCATTCACATCCAGGTACATTCCAGTTACGCCCCATTCACATCCAGGTATATTACATGCACCCCATTCACATCCAGGTACATTACAGGTGTGCCCCATTCACATCCAGGTACATTACAGGTACTGCATTCTCATCCAGGTGCATTACAGGTATGCCCCATTCACATCCAGGTGCATTACAGGTACGCCCCATTCACATCCAGGTGCATTACAGGTGCAGCATTCACATCCAGGTACATTACAGGTGTGCCCCATTCACATCCAGGTACATTACAGGTATGCCCCATTCACATCCAGATACATTACAGGTACTTCCAAGGATCTCCATATGGTGGCATGGTGGCGGAGCGATAGAGCTGCTGCCTCACAGTGCCAGAGACCCGGGTACGATCCTGTCTCTGGGTGCTGTCTGTGCGGAGTTTGTACGTTCTTCCTGTGACCACGTGGGTTTTCTCCGGGTGCTCTGGTTTCCTCCCACACTCCAAAGACGTACAGGTTTGTAGGTCTATTGGCTTCGGTAAAAATTGTAAATTGCCCCTCTTGTGTAGGATGGCGCGAGAGTACGGGGGAGTTGCTGGTCGGCACGGACTCGATGGGCTGAAGGGCCTGTTTCCACGCTCTATCTCTAAAGTAAAATAAACTAAAGATGGACACAAAAAGCTGGAGTAACTCAGCGGGACAGGCAGCATCTCTGGAGAGAAGGAATGGGTGACATTTCGGGCCGAGACCCTTCTTCCGATTAAACTAAACTAAAATAAACTAAAATGATTGGTGTTGAATCCTTTCGATCAGCGCATTCCCCATCACAGCCTGCGGTGTAAATAATCCCCATTTACATGTACTTCTGATCAGTAAACAGCAGAGACCAACATTTGACTGGGTCCCATGGATATAACCCCAATACACAATAGACAATAGGTGCAGGAGGAGGCCAATCGGCCCTTCGAGCCAGCACCGCCATTCAATGTGATCGTGGCTGATCATTCTCAATCAGTACCCCGTTCCTGCCTTCTCCCCATACCCCCTGACTCCGCTATCCTTAAGAGCTCTATCTAGCTCTCTCTTGAATGCATTCAGAGAATTGGCCTCCACTGCCTTCTGAGGCAGAGAATTCCACAGATTCACAACTCTCTGACTGAAAACGTTTTTCCTCATCTCAGTTCTAAATGGCCGACCCCTTATTCTTAAACTGTGGCCCTTTGTTCTGGACTCCCACAACATTGGGAACATGTTTCCTGCCTCTAACGTGTCCAACCCCTTAATAATCTTATATGTTTCGATAAGATCCCCTCTCATCCTTCTAAATTCCAGTGTATACAAGCCTAGTCACTCCAGTCTTTCAACATACAACAGTCCCGTCGTTCCGGGAATTAACCTAGTAAACCTACGCTGCACGCCCTCAATACCAACATTTATAATTCAGTATTCTAAACCCTTCTGTGGGTCTTATTTTGACATTGTTTGCATTACACTTAGACAGCATTATGTATTTTATGACAAAGATAGACACAAAGCCTGGGTACCTCTGCCAACAGTCTCTGCCCACGAACACAGAGGCTGTGATCATTTCTGATTGCAACCTCTGTGTTAATTCACCTTGCATTAGGGGTGCCAACTTCCTCACTCCCAAATACGGGACAAGGTGACGTCACCGCCCCACGCCCCACGTGACCTCACCCAGCCAGCGTCCACCTGCTCCCGCTCCACCAATGGCGGCCGCCCGGGTCGGGAGGCGGGTTGCTACGCAACCTCCGTTAGACGGCTCCCGGGCCTCCATGCCTAGACTGTCCGGGCCTACAGTGTCCGAGCCTACAGCGTCCGGGCCTACAGTGTCCTGTCCTACAGTGTCCGGGCCTACAGTGTCCGGGCCTACACTGTCCGGGCCTAAACTGTCCGGACCAACAGTGTCCAGGCCTACACTGTCCGGGCCTACAGTGTCCGAGCCTACAGCGTCCGGGCCTACAGTGTCCTGTCCTACAGTGTCCGGGCCTACAGTGTCCGGGCCTACACTGTCCGGGCCTAGACTGTCCGGACCTACAGTGTCCAGGCCTACACTGTCCGGGCCTACAGTGTCCGAGCCTACAGCTTCCGGGCCTACAGTGTCCTGTCCTACAGTGTCCGGGCCTACAGTGTCCGGGCCTACACTGTCCGGGCCTAGACTGTCCGGACCTACAGTGTCCAGGCCTACACTGTCCGGGCCTACAGTGTCCAGGCCTACAGCGTCCGGGCCTACAGCGTCCGGGCCTACAGCGTCCAGGCCTACAGCACCCCTCGGGCCTAATACAAGATAAGGGCAGTCCCGTATGGGACAAACCAATCGAGCCCAAAATACGGGATGTCCCGGCTAATACGGGACGGTTGGCAACCTTGCTTTGCACATCCTCATTTCACAATCCATTCCCCTCATACACTCCCATAATGTCTTCACCCCCTGCCCGCCCTGACTCACATTCACACGCATCCCCTTCAGTTTCTCCGCTCATCTGACCTTGCTCTCCCACCTTCTCAATTACAGACAGGCCACCATTGATCGCTTCCGAGTATTGATTCCCACCTACGTCCCCCTCTCCTCCCTGAATCCGATTTCCACACCAGCCCAGTTCACTTGCATCTGCCCTTCACAATCTCAACTGCCTCACCTGTTTCAAAGCAACATCTTGTTAAACTACTCATGTGTAGGAAGGAACTGCAGATGCAGGTTTACATTGAAGATTGCTGGAGTAACTCAGTGGGATAGACTGTCCCGCTGAATTACTCCAGCATTTTGTCTTTATCTTGCAAGATGTCCCATCTACACTAGTCCCACCTGCCCACGTTTGGCCCATATCCCTCCAAACCTGTCCTATCCATGCACCTGTCCAAATGTCTATTAAATGCTGGGATAGTCCCAGCCTCAACTACCACCTCTGGCAGCTCGTTCCATACACCCACCAACCTCTGTGTGAAAAAGTCTGAAGAAGGGTCTCGACCCGAAACGTCACCCATTCCTTCTCTCCAGAGATGCTGCCTGTCCCGCTGAGTTACTCCAGCATTTTGTGTCTATCTTCGGTGTAAACCAGCATCTGCAGTTCATTCCTGCACCCCTAAGGTTCCTATTAAATCTAGTGGAGGCAGATATATTAGTGTAATTGATAAGACTTTTAGTTAGGCGGGGGCAGGCAGGTGAGATTAGGTTAACTTAGCATCATGTTCAGCACAGACATTGTGGGCCGAAGGGCCTGTTCCTGTACTGTACTGTTCTATGTTCTGGGTTGACCCAAAGTACGTGAGAGTCTCATGTAGAAAACTTTGATCATTCCTGGCAATTGCTACAGATATTGGTGACAGAGATAAACAATATAAATGTTTAAAATAGAAGAAGGGTAGCACGGTGGTGCAGCGGTAGAGTTGCTGCCTCACAGCGCCAGAGACCCGGGTTCCATCCCGACTACGGGTGCCGTCTGTACGGAGTTTGTACATTCTCCACGTGACCGCGTGGGTTTTCTCCGGGTGCTCCGGTTTCCTCCCACACTCCAAAGACGTGCGGGTTTGTACGTTAATTGGCTTGGTATAAAATGTAAATTGTCCCTAGTGTGTGTAGGATAGTGTTAGTGTGCGGGGATCGCTGGTCGGCGCGGACCCGGTGGGCCGAAGGGCCTGTTTCCGCGCTGTATCTCTAAACTAAAACAAAATGAGAGACTGAATAAAACAGAAAGAGCTGGCAGAACTCAGTGGGTCAGGCAGCATCTGTGGAGGAAGTAGACAGACAACATGTCGGGTTGGGACCTTTCTTCCCGACCTGAAACGTCACCTATCCATGTTCTCCACAGATGCTGCCCGACCTGCTGAGTTACTCCAGCACTCTGTTTTGCTCCAGATTCCAACATGTGCACTTCCTTATGTGTCCATGAGAGACCCGGTGTGTTGACTGGAGATTCTTTATTTGTGTGTATTAAATATAAAACCTGCTAATAAGACATTGAAATAACATGATAACAAAGAACTGCAGATGCTGGTTTATATCAAAGATAGGCCCAGAGTGCTGGAGTAACTCAGAGGGTCAGGCAGCATCTGTGGAGAACATGGATAGGTGACGTTTCACAGAGTGCTGGAGTAACTCAGAGGGTCAGGCAGCATCTGTGGAGAACATGGATAGGTGACGTTTCACAGAGTGCTGGAGTAACTCAGCGGGTCAGGCAGCATCTGTGGAGAACATGGATAGGTGATGTTTCACAGAGTGCTGGAGTAACTCAGCGGGTCAGGCAGCATCTGTGGAGAACATAGATAGGTGACGTTTCACAGAGTGCTGGAGTAACTCAGCGGGTCAGGCAGCATCTGTGGGGAACATGGATAGGTGACGTTTCACAGAGTGCTGGAGTACTCAGCGGGTCAGGCAGGGGATATGTGGAGAAGGCAGAAACGGGGTACTGATTGAGAATGATCAGCCATGATCACATTGAATGGTGGTGCTGGCTCGAAGGGCCGAATGGCCTACTCCTGCACCAACTGTGTATTGTCTATCTGTGGAGAACATGGAAAGGTGACGTTTCAAATCGGGATCCTTCTTAAGACATTGAACCCCATTTCAAGGTTCAAATGCTTAAGTGCTGTTTGTGGAATGTTATACGATGTGAATTGAGTGTATTGTTTGCCTGCACAAGAGTAACTTCATTGGATTCTAGAGATGTCCTATTGATGATAGCCGAGACGTCAACTATTCCTTCTCTCCAGAGATGCTGTCTGACCCGCTGAGTTACTCCGGCACTGTGCCCTATTGGGGAGTGTTTCCTGACATGCCCTTTTTAAGGACCTGTTGTATTCCTGTGTTTCTATTTTAGACTTGTTGTGATAACGGCGGCCTTTAGTTCTGCCTTTCTTTCAAACAATGAGATGTACACGGACACAGATGAGGGAGCGCTGGAGTCTGTTGTGGGTTACGGTGGTGACCATGGAGATACTGGCCCAACGAGAGGCAACACTGTTCCCGTGATGAGGAAAGAATGCTGGTTAAAATCTCAGGTAGACACACAATGCTGGGGTAACTCAGCGGGTCAGGTAGCATCTCGGGAGAGAAGGAACGGGTGACGTTTCGGGTTGAGACCAGGGTTGCCAACTGTCCCGTATTAGCCGGGACATCCTATATTTTGGTTTGTCCCGTATGGGACCGTCCTTGTCCCATATTAGGCCCGCGGGCCGCTGTCGGCCGGGACAGTGTAGGTTAACGGAGGTTGAATAGCAACCCACCTCCCGGCTCTGCCGGCTGCCATTGGTGGAGCGGGAGCACGTGGCCGCTGGCTGGGTGAGGTCACATGGGGCGTGGGGCGGTGACGTCACCCTTTGTCCCGTATTTGGGAGTGAGATAGTTGGCACCCCTAGTCAAGACCCTTCTTCAGACCCTTAGTCATGTTTCTACAACTCCCTTAATATTAATAAGGTGCACGTCTCGACCCGAAACGTCACCCATTCCTTCTCTCCCGAGATGCTGCCTGACCCGCTGAGTTACTCCAGCCTGTGCCTGTATTGAACAAAATCTGGCGAAGTTAGCAGAATGAATGAATGAATGAAAGAATGAATGAATGAATGAAAGAATGAATGAATGAAAGAATGAATGAATAAAAGAATGATACTTTATTGTCATGTGTGACAAATCACAATGATATTCTTTGTTTTTGCATATCCAATCAATCAATCGTTCAATCAATTGTTCAATCAATCGTTCAATCAATCGTTCAATCAATCGTTCAATTGATCGTTCAATCAATCGTTCAATCAATCAATCAATCAATTGTTCAATTAATCGTTCAATCGATCAATCAATTGATCGGTCAATCAATCGCCAATCAATCGAGTGTGTAGGGAGTGGATGTCAAAGTGGGATAACTAGAACTAGTGGGAACGGGTGTTTGCTGGTTAGTGCAGACTCAGTGGGCCGAATGGCCTGTTTCCATGCTGTCTCTTTCAATCAATCAATAAATCAGTCAATAGAATGGAACACATTTCTTCTGCATGGAAGACGATTGCTGCCAACCAGAACCAGTCGTGTATTTCCCACTGCGGAGTTCTTGTTACAAACATATGTTTTACATAACTGCTGAGGTGAAGTCCGAAGCCTACACATGTGTGGAATGTATTGATTTTGCCCGGCACTTGTTTGACGACAGATAATTTCAGGGCTGGAACCTATTTGAGCAGTTTATAAGATTCCATCTTCAAACAAACCTTAAGTGCCTTCTAATCTTCCTTGCACACTCCCTGATGTCATTTTGTAATATTTTAAACTTGTTCAATACAATTTGTGATTCATATTGATATCCAGCAATGGAACAATTGAATTCCTACTCAGTAACCATTAATAATGGAGCGCTGTGGTAACTGGAAATGAGTCTTTCCCAGTACAAATCTAATACAATGTCAACAGCATTCATTGAAATTGAAAAATGTGCGTTAACATGGCAGGTGCATTACAACAGCAACGTAATAGTCGTGCTGTCGGGGAATAGTCAGGTAAGCTGGCAAAGACCAAGAAACAACTTGTCTAAATATCCACTATTCAATGCCAGTGCTGCAGAGAGCTCTCTGTTACTCATTCCGGCATCAGCTTTGATTTATCAATGCAGTGATTGATAATCTGATTGGTCAGTGTTTCCCTCCCTTCCGTCTTCCACCTACATTTCTTCCTCTTGCTTCACATTTTGCCCTCTCCTTCCCCTTCTGCCTACATTCCTCCCTCTAGCTTCACAACTCAACCTCTCCCTCCCCTTTCACCTACATTCCTTCCTCGAGCTTCACCGTTCTCAACTCTTCAATCATTTAATCTCACACCTTCTGTCTTTTCATCTCTGGCATTCGTCCAAACATCTGCCTATCAATCCTCCCCCCCTCACCTGTATCTACCTATCACATGCCACACTTTGTCCTGTTCCTCCTCTCTTCCTGCTTTCCCCCTCCCACCACACTCAGTCCGAAGAAGAGTCCCTATCTGAAACGTCACCTATCCAAGTTCTTCAGAGATGCTGCCTGACCCGCTGAGTTACTCCAGCACTCTGTGAAACGTCACCTATCCATGTTCTCCACAGATGCTGCCTGACCCGCTGAGTTACTCCAGCACTCTGTGAAACGTTACCTATCCATGTTCTCCACAGATGCTGCCTGACCCGCTGAGTTACTCCAGCACTTTGCAAAATTTTGAGACTTGGTGAGACCGCACCTGGAGTATTGTGTGCAGTTTTGGTCTCCTAATCTGAGGAAAGACATTCTAGCCTTAGAGGGAGTACAGAGAAGGTTCACCAGATTGATCCCTGGGATGGCAGGACTTTCATATGAAGAAAGACTGGATAGACTAGGCTTGTACTCGCTGGAATTTAGAAGACTGAGGGGGGATCTTATAGAAACATATAAAATTCTTAAGGGGTTGGAGAGGCTAGATGCGGGAAGATTGTTCCCGATGTTGGGGAAGTCCAGAACCAGGGTCACAGCTTAAGGATAAGGGGGAAGTCTTTTAGGACCGAGATGAGAAAACATTTCTTCACACAGAGAGTGGTGAGTCTGTGGAATTCTCTGCCACAGAAAGTAGTTGAGGCCAGTTCATTGGCTATATTTAAGAGGGAGTTAGATATGGCCCTTGTGGCTAAAGGGATCAGGGGGTATGGAGAGAAGGCAGGTACGGGATACTGAGTTGGATGATCAGCCATGATCATATTGAATGGCGGTGCAGGCTCGAGGGGCCGAATGGCCTACTCCTGCACCTATTTTCTATGTTTCTATGTTTACCTGCATTTCTTCACTTCTCCATTACCGCTGTGACCACCGGTGCAGAGTTGTAGCAGGTGTAACCTACACACCTTGGTTGATAGGTTGCTAAGTTACAGGGGCAGAATTAGGCCATTTGGCCCATCAAGTCTACTCCGCCATTCAATCATGGCTGATGTTGACATAATATCTATCCTGTATCAGTACGCTGTGGACGGCTTGATTGTAATCTAGTGTGGTCTTTTCGCTGACTGAGATGAGGAAAAACTTTTCCAGTCAGAGAGTTGTGAATCTGTGGAATTCTCTGCCTCAGAGGGCAGTGGAGGCCAATTCTCTGGATCCTTTCAAGAGAGAGCTAGATAGAGCTCTTAAGGATAGCGGAGTCAGGGGGTATGGGGAGAAGGCAGGAACGGGGTACTGATTGAGAACGATCAGCCATGATCACATTGAATGGTGGTTCTGGCTCGAAGGGCCGAATGGACTACTCCTGCACTTATTGTCTATTGTCTGGACACCATGCAACAAAGAAGCTTTCCACTGTACCTCGGTACATGTGACGAGTTTGAGCGGCACGGTAGTGCATCGGTAGAGTTGCTGACTTGCAGCGCCGGAGACCCGGGTTCCATCCCGACTATGGGCGCTGTCTGAACGGAGTTTGCACGTTCTCCCCGTGACCTGTGTGGGTTTTCTCCAGGTGCCCCGGTTTCCTCCCACATCCCAAAAACGTGCAGGTTTGTCGGTTAATAGGCCTCTGTGAAAATTTTAAATAGTCCCTAGTGTGTGTGTGTGTGTGTGTGTGTGCAGGATAGTGTTAGTGTGCGGGGATCGCTGGTCGGGATGGACTCGGTGGACTGAGGGCATGTTTCTGCGCAGTATAACTAAACTCAACTAAACTAAACTAATAATGTACTAAGCTAAGCTAGCCTGAAGTAGTCCTTGGTCTACATTCAGTACACACACAATAGATACTTTAAACAATTTCCACACTGTAGCCCGTGATTGATGTACACACAAGTGGCATTTTGTTACAGCTGCCTTGACATTCAGACATGAGAACAATAAGTTGCAGTGATGGAGAGATGACCAAGCACATGACAGTGTTGTCAGAGTGATCCATTGATAATAGCACAGCAATCAACATTGGGCAGAAATTGTTAGGTAGTCATTTCTGTCGGCAATTGATACCTTGAGCAAGAGAAATGGCAGCTTGCGTTCTAACACAGCTTAATGGAAGGACGCTATGTAATATACTTTCTCAAAACTTGACAGTTACCGACAAAAGTTTTAAAATTGCTTCACGAAGATTGTGTAGAAGCTGCAGTTATGCTTGTGGAAATGCTGGTGCTGGGCTTCACGTAGGACAGTGCAGAACAAGACCAAGACCCTTGGCCCACAAGTCCCTTGTTGCAGCTCCTAGACTGTGGAACAGCATCCCTCTCCCCATCAGAACTGCCCCCTCCATCCACTCCTTTAAGTCCAGGCTCAAAACCTATTTCTACTCCCTAGCGTTTGAGGCCCTCTGAGGGGGCGCTGTGAACTGTTTATGTATGTGCTGTTATGTTTGTGTGCCATTGTATGTTCGTTTCTTAGTACCTGAACTGATGTACAGCACTTTGGTCAACGTGGGTTGTTTTTAAATGTGCTATACAAATAAAATTGACTTGACTTGACATGACAACGTTCACTTTAGTTTAGAGATACAGTGCGGAAACAGGCCCTTCGGCCCACCGAGTCCGCGCCGACCAGTGATCCCCGCACACTAACACCATCCTACACACACTAGGGACAATTTTCAATTTTACCGAAGCCAATTAACCTACAAACCTGCACTTTTTTGGAATGTGGGAGGAAGCCGGAGCACCTGGAGAAAACCCACGCAGGTCAGAACGTACAAACTCCACACGGACAGCACCCGTAGTCAGGATCGAACCCGGATCTCTGCCGCTGAGGCAGCAACTCTACCGCTGCACCACCCTAATGTCTGTGCCTAACATGATGCCAAGATCCACTAATCTCCTGTGCCTGCACCAGATCCATAGCTCTCCATTCCCTGCATTCGCACATCCACATAGCTATCTAACTGGCTCAAACACCACTGGGTACATCTCCAATGGTGGGGAGTGTGGTGTGTGTGATGGGCTGGGCTACCTCCACAATGGTGGGGAGTGTGGTGTGTGTGATGGGCTGGGCTACCTCCACAATGGTGGGGAGTGTGGTGTGTGTGATGGGCTGGGCTACCTCCACAATGGTGGGGAGTGTGGTGTGTGTGATGGGCTGGGCTACGTCTACAATGGTGGGGAGTGCGGTGTGTGTGATGGGCTGGGCTACCTCCACAATGGTGGGGAGTGTGGTGTGTGTGATGGGCTGGGCTACCTCCACAATGGTGGGGAGTGTGGTGTGTGTGATGGGCTGGGCTACCTCCACAATGGTGGGGAGTGTGGTGTGTGTGATGGGCTGGGCTACCTCCACAATGGTGGGGAGTGTGGTGTGTGTGATGGGCTGGGCTACGTCTACAATGGTGGGGAGTGCGGTGTGTGTGATGGGCTGGGCTACCTCCACAATGCTGCGATTTCTTGCGGATTTGCTGTGTTACTCCAGCACTCTGTGAAATGTCACCTATCCATGTTAGAGGCTAGATGCGGGAAGATTGTTCCCGATGTTGGGGGAGTCCAGAACAAGGGGTCACAGCTTAAGGATAAGGGGGAAGTCTTTTAGGACCGAGATGAGAAAACATTTCTTCACACAGAGAGTGGTGAGTCTGTGGAATTCTCTGCCACAGAAGGTAGTTGAGGCCAGTTCATTGGCTATATTTAAGAGGGAGTTAGATGTGGCCCTTGTGGCTAAAGGGATCAGGGGGTATGGAGAGAAGGCAGGTACAGGTTACTGAGCTGGATGATCAGCCATGATCATATTGAATGGCGGTGCAGGCTCAAGGGGCCGAATGGCCTACTCCTGCACCTATTTTCTATGTTTCTATGTTTCTATGTCTCTATGTTTACCTGCATTTCCTCACTTCTCCATTACCGCTGTGACCACCAGTGCAGAGTTGTAACAGGTGTAACCTACACACCTTGGTTGATAGGTTGCTAAGTTACAGGGGCAGAATTAGGCCATTTGGCCCATCAACTCTATTCTGCCATTCAATCATGGCTGATGTAGACATAATTGTAATTATGATTGTAATCTAGTGTGGTCTTTTCGCTGACTGAGATGCTGCCTGACCCGCTGAGTTACTCCAGCTGTTTGGGTATATAAGATGCTGCCTGACCCGCTGAGTTACTCCAGCTGTTTGGGTATATCGTTGGGATTTATCGTCAGAATAAATACACGGTTGGGCAAACACAGCAGCTAATGACCGTCTTGGTGTCAGCAGCCATAGCTGTGAGCTGCGTTAGCAGTGGGCTGCAGGAACAGAACTATTCTGCTTCCATGAAAGGGCTTCTGTTCACAGTCCTTGGTATTCTATCGCGGGACGGCCAAACCCTTTCATGCAGCAAAACAAAATGGTTCTGCCTTGACTGGGGAGCTGGTGTAAAACCAAGGGCGGGGCGTGAGTCTAGTGAGCGAACCTTCACACCACTCTCCCCACCATTGTAGATGTAGCCCAGCCCATCACACACACCACACTCCCCACCATTGTAGATGGAGCCCACACACACACACACACCACACTCCCCACCATTGTAGATGGAGCCCAGCCCATCACACACACCACTCCCCACCATTGTAGATGTAGCCCAGCCCATCACACACACCACACTCCCCACCATTGGAGATGTGACCCAGCCCATCACACAGACCACACTCCCCACCATTGTAGATGTAGCCCACACACACCACACCCCCCACCATTGTAGATGTGACCCAGCCCATCACACACACCACACTCCCCACCATTGTAGATGTGACCCAGCCCATCACACACACCACACTCCCCACCATTGTAGATGTGACCCAGCCCATCACACAGACCACACTCCCCACCATTGTAGATGTAGCCCAGCCCATCACACACACCACACCATTGTAGATGTAGTCCAGTGGTGTTTGAGCCTTCATTTGTTCCACTGTAACCTCACAGCTTTCCAAACTGCGATCTACAAAGTCATCTCATGGCCTGCCTCTGATTCAGATGTTGCCTGACAGTCTAGACTCGAAACGTCACCCATTCCTTCTCTCCAGAGATGCTGCTGGAGTAACCAGATGCTGGTTTAAACCAAAGATAGACACAAAAAGCTGGAGTAACTCAGCGGGTCAGGCAGCATCTCTGGAGAGAAGGAATGGATGACGTTTCGTGCCGAGACCCTTCTTCAGGCAGGTATTTTGTAGACGGTACCCGGGGAGGGAACGTATGTAAAGTAACGATGATAAAGGAAAGGTCATTGTTAGCTGTGGGCAAGATGAAAATGAGTTCCAGACAATGAGACTCAACAAGCCGGCTGTGAAGCTGGTAGAAGGACTTGGGTTGGGGAGGGGATGGAGAGAGAGGGAAAGCAAGGGTTATTTGAAATGAGAGAAATCAGTATTGGCACCGCTGGGTTGTAAGTTGCCCAAGCGAAATATGGCTCGTTGGCTGCAAAAGTCCAGAGAAAGGTCCAAATGTGGGGAAATGGGATTACAATTAGAATTAAAATTAGAATTAAAATTAAAATGGGATTAAAATTAGAATTAAAATTAGACTGTGTTTGGTAACGGGCAGCACGGACACGATGGGCCGAAGGGACTCTTTCTGTGCTGTAGGACTCTATGACTCTAAAGGTGTTGCAGGAAATGGCCTATGAATGACAATCCTTTGTAAAAAATATGGCCAATGATTCATTTGATCTGACAGCCTGTCACGGCTGGCAATTGCCACGGTGATCTGCATTACAGACTCTTTTGATTCTCGCGGAGCTGTTTGCAAGAACGCATCAATTTTGCTTCGATCTGACTATTTACTGGGAGCTGCCTGTTACTTTGCTCATTTCACCAAGGACTCAGAGACTTGATGATGTGACCCCAGCACGCTGAACCTGTGCAGTGCCAAATGAGATCTATTACATTGTGTTAATCCCGTCTGAGCTCACTCTGGCACTGGCAGTGCGGAGAATTAATTGGCAGGATCCAGATGGTTAACTTTGAAAATAAATAAACAGCTAATATAATAGGTTCATGAATATAGGAACAATTGAGGGGGACAGGGGCCAAATGTGGGCAGGTGCGACTATCCTAGATGGGGCATCTTGGTCAGCAGGGATAAGTTGGGCCGAAGGGCCTGTTTCCACGATGTCTGACTATAACTCCTGCCTTCTTCTGAAACAGGATGTATTTTCTCCACAGATAGACACAAAAAGCTGGAGTTACTCAGCGGGTCAGGCAGCATCACTGGAGAAAAGGAATGGGTGATGTTTCAGGTTGGAATAACTCAGTCAGAGAGTTGTGAATCTGTGGAATTCTCTGCCTCAGAAGGCAGTGGAGGCAAATTCTCTGAATGCATTCAAGAGAGAGCTAGATCGAGCTCTGAAGGATAGCGGAATCAGGGGGTATGGGGAGAAGGCAGGAACGGGGTACTGATTGAGAATGATCAGCCATGATCACATTGAATGGCGGTGCTGGCTCGAAGGGCCGAATGGCCTGCTCCTGCACCTATTGTCTATTGTCTATTGTCTATTGTCTAACCCTTCTTCTGAAATGCTCTGAGTTACTCCAACATTTTGTGTCTGTCTTCTGTATAAACCAGCATCTGCAGTTCCTCCTGACATATTATGTGTTTGGTGAACAATCCAAAAACCTTTCCTCTTGTGCAGGCTGGCTTCATCTAAATTATGAAGCTATAGAGGTTTAGAGATGCAGCAGGGAAACAGGCCCTTCGGCCCATCGAGGCTGTGAGGCTGCACTAATTGGTTTCAATTCTGACATGAGAGACACTATCATGGGGACTTCCGAAAATTCAGCACCTCACATGTATCTGGATTGCCATTCCCCAGCACACTTGCCCACCCGATCAAGATCCCACTGCAATCCTTCATAATCATTTTAGAAACACAGAAACAGTGAAAATAGGTGCAGGAGGAGGCCATTCGGATCCTTCGAGCCAGCACCGCCATTCAATATGATCATGGCTGATCATCCACAATCAGTACCCCGTTCCTGCCTTCTCCCCATATCCCTTGATGCCTTTAGCCCTCAGAGCTAAATCCAACTCTCTCTTGAAACCATCCAGTGAATTGGCCTCCACTGCCCTCTGTGACAGAGAATCCCACAGATTCACAACTCTCTGGGTGAATAAGTTTTTCCTCATCTCCATTCTCAACGGTCTACCCCTTATTCTTAAACTGTGACCCCTGGTTCTGGACTCCCCCAACATCAGGAAAATGTTTCCTGCATCTAGCCTGTCCACTCCCTTAAGAATTGTATATGTTTCTATAAGATCCCTTCTCATTCTTCTCAATTCCAGTGAATACAAGCCCAGTCGGCCCATTCTTTCATCATATGTCAGTCCCGCCATCCCGGGAATTTACCTGGTGAACCTACGCTGCACTCCCTCAATGGCAAGAATGTCCTTCCTCAAATTAGGAGACCAAAGCTGCACACAGTACTAGAGGAGCGGTCTCACCAGGGCCCTGTACAACTGCACACAGTACTCCAGGTGCGATCTCACCAGGGCCCTGTACAACTGCACACAGTACTCCAGGTGCGGTCTCACCAGGGCCCTGTACAACTGCACACATTACTCCAGGTGCGGTCTCACCAGGGCCCTGTATAACTGCACACAGCAATCCAGGTGCGGTCTCACCAGGGCCCTGTATAACTGCACACAGTACTCTAGGTGCGGTCTCACCAGGGCCCTGTATAACTGCACACAGTATTCCAGGTGCGGTCTCACCAGGGCCCTGTATAACTGCACACAGTACTCGAGGTGTGGTCTCACCAGGGCCCTGTACAACTGCAGTAGAACCTCCTTGCTCCTACACTCATGGTCTAGGAAGCAACTGGTGCTCTGTATTCATTGCCTGGCAGTCCTTTCATTCGTATTTCTATCGAGCTTAGTTTAACATCACAAAGCCACCAGCTGAGGAGATGACCGGGGGAGTGATCTGGAACCAGCGATAATTGGCATCAGATATGGATGATGAGGAACATTTGGATTTGCTAAAGAATTCAAGTCCCAAAGACTAATTTCTCGCACTTGTAATCAGCACCATCACAGTAATTAATTAATTAAAATTCAAACACTTGCCAGAAAATCACCCCCTTTGTTCCTTGAAAGAAATGATTATTGTTCAAAAAGGACAGATGTGTTGGATGGTGAACAAGACCTCACGTCGCTCCCTCCTGACCATGGGTGCTGTGTGTGTGGAGTTTGCACGTTCTCCCCGTGACCTGCGTGGCTTTTCTCCGGGCTTTCCGGTTTCCTCCCACACTCCAAAGACGTGCAGGTTTGTAGATTAATTGGCTTTGGTATAAGTGAACATTGTCCCTAGTGTGTGTAGGATAGTGTTAGTGCAAGGGGATCGCTGGTCGGCATGGACCCGGTGGGCCGAAGGGCCTGTTTCGGCGCTGTATCTCTAAACTAAACTAAAGTAAACTACTAAGCCATGGTTTGCTGCTGGGAAGTGGATGTGCAACGCACTCTCACCCACTGCCTACCTCCAAACCGGGAGTGAAGCGGCCAGATTTTCAGGATCATCTGCCCACCTCCCTTCGCCCATCTGTCCACCACCCCAGTCACTCCCTCTTCTCCCCCCTCCCATCGGGCAAAATGTACACGTGTGTAAACGCACGCCTCCAGGGCATAATAAACAGGAGCAGAATTAGGCCATTCAGCCCATCAAGTCTAATCCGCCATTCAATCATGGATAATCTATCTCTCCCTCCTAACCCCAATCTCCTCCCCTCTCCCCATAACACCTGACACCTGCACTGATCAAGAATCTATCTATCTATCTCTGCCTTAAATATATCCACTGACTTGGCCTCCACAGCCGTCTGTAGCAATGAATTACACAGATTCACCACACTCTGACTAAAGAAGTTCCTCCTCATCTCCTTCCTAAAGGAACCTCCTTTAATTCTGAGGCGATGGAAACATCCTCTCCATATCCACGCATCTAGTCAATGACAATAAATTAATAATCGTAATACTAAGCAACCATAATCGTACACAACACAAAGTTACAGTCCATTGCAGATTATAGATCCTGGCCACTCTCTCATCTCGCTGCTACAATAGACAATAGACAGTAGGTGCAGGAGCAGGCCATTCGGCCCTTCAAGCCAGCACCGCCATTCAATTTGATCACGGCTGATCATTCTCAATCAGTACCCCGTTCCTGCTTTCTCCCCATACCCCCTGCCTGACCCGCTGAGTTACTCCAGCACTCTGTGAAACGTCACCTATCCATGTTCTCCACAGATGCTGCCTGACCCGCTGAGTTACTCCAGCACTCTGTGAAACGTCACCTATCCAGGAGTCTGAAAACCATGACCTCCAGGTTGATGACCAGCTTGTTCCCAGCAACCATCGGGCACTTTCTCACTACACAACACTGACCTCAGCTGCTATGAGGGTGTCAGGGGTTATGGGGCAAAGACAGGAGAATTGGGTTGAGAGGGAGAGATTGATCAGTCATGACTGAATGGCGGTGTGGACTTGATGGGCCGAATGGCCTAATTCTGCTCTGAGAATTTATGATCTTATGATCGTATATGCATCTTGTCCCAGGGATTAATTGCCGTTCGGCCTCTTAATTTCTTTAATGCCATTTAAAAAAA
The DNA here is from genome assembly GCF_053455715.1 of Rhinoraja longicauda. Classification (NCBI taxonomy): domain Eukaryota; kingdom Metazoa; phylum Chordata; class Chondrichthyes; order Rajiformes; family Arhynchobatidae; genus Rhinoraja; species Rhinoraja longicauda. The sequence goes on from NC_135958.1 coordinate 81,055,375, forward strand.
AATTAATGCTAAGTTCTGAAAGCTTCTCAAAGTGCTCTCCATCACGCTCACAGAGTTCCCCCTGCGTCGTTTCACAAAGACAGGCTGGAAATATTGTTTTAATTTTGCTGCCGTTTCTTTGTTCTCGAGTATAATCTCTCCTGCCTCTGTCCGTGTGGAAGCCACGCTAACTTCCACTAATCTTTTCCCTTTCACACGTCTGTAGAAGCTCTCCACTGCTTCAATCTTTCTCACTGGACCACTCTCGGGTTCATTTCTCCTCTTCTCTATCAATCCCGCGGCCCTCCTTATACAAATTGTGAAGGTTCGTCGATCCTCAGGTGTGATGGCTCTGTGGTGAAGTTATAGTCCTTTCCCTTTGATCTAACACCATCCTTAACTCCTCCAGGTAGTCTCAGCTGGACCACTTATTATTATAATTTTACCTTGAAGGAATATATATCACTTGTAAACTATGTATTAATTCTTTAAATGCTGGCTGTAGTTTGTTTACTGTGGTTTCCCTGTTCACTATCATCACTGGAATTTAGAAGGATGAGAGGAGATCTTATCGAAAAGTATAAGATTATTAAGGGGTTGGACATGTTAGAGGCAGGAAACATGTTCCCAATGTTGGGGGAGTCCAGAACAAGGGGCCACAGTTTAAGAATAAGGGGTAGGCCATTTAGAACTGAGATGAGGAAAAACTTTTTCAGTCAGAGAGTTGTGAATCTGTGGAATTCTCTACCTCAGAAGGCAGTGGAGGCCAATTCTCTGAATGCATTCAAGAGAGAGCTGGATAGAGCTCTTAAGGATAGCGGAGTCAGGGGGTATGGGGAGAAGGCAGGAATGGGGTACTGATTGAGAATGATCAGCCATGATCACATTGAATGGCGGTGCTGGCTCGAAGGGCCGAATGGCCTCCTCCTGCACCTATTGTCTATTGTCTATTGTCTATTCCACACCTCCTCCTTTTGCAAACCACTTTAGTTAGATTTAAAACTCCTCGTCTCAGAATTAACTAAATTACTTTCAACCTGTATCGTAAGTTCCACCTCATTAAGTTCCTTAACAACTCATCAATGAACTCCTTCTGATTACTCAGTTCTAGAGCCAAAATGGCCTCAACAATTCAGAGCGACAAAACTTTCTCTGGCGCATTTCATAAATGAATGTTGATTTCTCTAACTTCAAGTAACCCTTGCATCCCCCCCTTTCTCCATCCCTCTCTCCCCCCCTCTCTCCATCCCTCTCTCCACCCCTCTCTCCATCCCTCTCTCCATCCCTCTCTCCATCCCTCTCTCCATCCCTCTCTCCATCCCTCTCTCCATCCCTCTCTCCATCCCTCTCTCCATCCCTCTCGCCATTCCTCTCTCCATCCCTCTCTCCATCCCTCTCTCCATCCCTCTCTCCATCCCTCTCTCCATCCCTCTCTCCATCCCTCTCTCCATCCCTCTCTCCATCCCTCTCTCCATCCCTCTCTCCATCCCTCTCCCACCCAAGTTGTTGTTCTAGGTCAAAAGTTGTCTTGTTGCGTCTCATTGTCTGTAACTCATTTTCAATTAGCCCACAGCTAACAAGGGCCTGTTTCCTTTATCATTGTTATTTGTTTGGCATATCTTTCATTCATTTGGTCTACGTCTCTCTACATCACCATCTACGTTTCTCTATATCACCGTCTATATCTCTCGTTTCCCTTTCCCCCGACTCTCAGTCTGAAGAAGGGTCTCGACCTGAAACGTCACCCTTCCCTCCAGAGATGCTGCCTGTCCCGCTGAGTTCCTCCAGCCTTTTCTGTCTATCTGTGTCCAGTTGATGTTCATTAAATTCCCCACAATGATAGTATTGCTCTTGCAAACTGGGCCACTGATTCCCTGATTTACATCATCAGAGACCCACACCACCCTGGCCACGCTCTCATCTCACCTCTGCCATCAAGGGAGAAGGTACAGGAGCCTAGAAACCGTGACCACGTGGTTCAGAAGCAGCTTCTTCCCAACAACCATGGCGGCACGGTGGCACAGCGGTAGAGCTGCTGCCTTACAGCGAATGCAGCACCGGAGACCCGGGTTCGATCCCGACTACGGGCGCTGTCTGTACGGAGTTTGTACGTTCTCCCCGTGACCTGCGTGGGTTTTCTCCAAGATCTTCAGTTTCGTCCCACACTCCAAAGATGTACAGTTATGTAGGTTAATTGGCTTGGTAAATCTAAAAATTGTGGGTATAGGATAGTGTTAGTGTGCAGGGATCGCTGGTCGGCGTGGACCCGATGGGCCGAAGGGCCTGTTTCCGCGCTGTATCTCTAAACTAAACCACCTGGCTCTTGAACTGCGCACAACACTAACCTCAACTAGGAATTCCTATTGACTGTGTCTTTGGTTGCAATACAGATTGCTTTTGTCCATGAGTATTATGGTTATTGATTTATTGGCTTGGCCTTGATTTTATTATCTGTGTGTTTTCAGGACTGTTCTGCTGCAACAAGTAAGAAGTAAATGTGTGGGAATGAACTGCAGATGCTGGTTTACACTGAAGATAGACACAAAATGCTGGAGTAACTCAGCGGGTCAGGCAGCATCTCGGGGGAAAAGGAATGGGAGACGTTTCGGGTCGAGACCCTTCTTCAGACTAGTTCGGGATAAGAGAAACGAGAAAGAGAGACGGTGATGTAGAGAGATAAAGAACAATGAATGAAAGATACGCAAAAAAGTAACGATGATAAAGGAGACAGGCCGTTGTTAGCTGTGCGTTGGGTGAGAACGAGAAGCTGGTGTGACTTGGGTGGGGGAGGGATGGAGAGAGAGAGGGAATGTAATTGTTATGTTGTTGGTACACATGACAATTAAACACTCTTGACTCTTCATTCCAACATAAGATGCAAGTTAGAGGGGCTGGCTTGTTCACTTGCTTTCAGACTTAAAGATGTAGAATTTGCTAATACTGCTGTATTTGCAAGTAACTTTTATTCAAGAGTGTTTAATAGTCTTATGTAGCATAAACGGAGCGATGAAATTCTTGTTGCAACGGCATAACAGATCTGTAAGCACAGTGCTCATAGATTACACGATGCATTCAAATAAACTCAACAAATCTTTAAAAACAATGTTAGTGCAAAACAAAAGCCTAAAGTCCCCAAAGCATCTGAGATAGTTTCTCTCCCCCAATATACATTTAGATATAAATCTGTTTGTGAAGTTGGTATTTATAATAAACATCTGCACAGTCAAATTAGCATTCCAGCTGTTCGCTTCACCTCTCCCCCTCCTGCAACGTTCTTCCTGGAGCCATTTGCATTCAATTTTAATTAAGGTTGTGCATCTGGATGGAGGCAGAAGGTTAGCCCATGTTTGAGTGGTAGCACTTGATTTTAAATTTATTTATTCATCCCAGAAAATGTTTTAAAGAAATGTGAAATTCGGAGAAGGAGGTGTGATCTGTCAAATGCAAAGAGTTGATCCTGTAAGCAGAATATTTAACTGCAGGAACAGAGTCTAATTAATGAAAGCAAAGTCAGGGAGCCTGCTTTAGACTGGAGGTAATGCATGCAAGAAACTAGCCTGCAGACCTATTGGGACCTACACAGAATAGAACTGGCTGGTGTGTTTAATTGGCAATCTAGTCATTGTGGGATAAAGCATACGACCAAGCTGGGTCCCACCTATGGATGCCAACTGTCCCGTATTAGCCGGGACATCCCGTATTTTGGGCTAAATTGGTTTGTCCCGTATAGGACCGCCCTTATCCCGTATTTAGATTTTTTAGATTTTTTAGATTTAGAGATACAGCGCAGAAACAGGCCCTTCGGCCCACCGGGTCCGCGCCGCCCAGCGATCTCTGCACACTAACACTATCCTACACCCCACTAGGGACAGGTTTTTTTTACATTTGCCCAGCCAATTAACCTACATTGGCAGGGTTTATTAGTAGGGTTGCCAACTTCCTCACTCCCAAATAAGGGACAAGGGGTGACGTCACCGCCCCGCGCCCCACGTGACCTCACCCAGCCAGCGGCCACATGCTCCCGCTCCACCAATGGCGGCCGCCCGGGCCGGGAGCACGTGGCCGCTGGCTGGGTGAGGTCACGTGGGGCGCGGGGCGGTGACGTCACCCCTTGTCCCTTTCTTGGGAGTGAGGAAGTTGGCAACTCTAGTCCCTCGTCACCCCAATCTTCTTAATATCTTTCACATCGATTTGTTTAGCCACAGAGCTGAGCTCTGGGGAGCAAGGCCACGCCGAGATGTGACGCTTTCCGCAACTTGGTAATTTAATTTTGTTTATCACTCCCCCACTCACCATCAACAACACCACAGTCACATCTGTGGAGTCATTTAAGTTCCTTGGAACCATCATCTCCAGGGACCTTAAATGGGAGACCACCATCAACTCCACAGTCAAAAAGGCCCAACAGAGGATGTACTTCCTGCGGCAACTGAGGAAACACAATCTGCCACAGACAATGATGGTCCAACTCTATACTGCTATCATTGAGTCCGTCCTCACCTTCTCCATCATGTTTTTCACTCAGAGAGTTGTGAATCTGTGGAATTCTCTGCCTCAGAAGGCAGTGGAGGCCAAGTCTCTGGATGCTTTCAAGAGAGAATTAGATAGAGCTCTTAAGGATAGCGGAGTCAGGGTATGGGGAGAAGGCAGGAACGGGGTACTGATTGTGAATGATCAGCCATAATCACGGTGAATGGCGGTGCTGGCTCGAAGGGCCAAATGGCCTCCTCCTGCACCTATTGTCTACAGTCTATTGTCTATTAACATATCGCCACCTATAGCTAAATTCAGTGTTGTGTCGATGAAATTAATGCCAAATGCCACAGCAGTTCCATAACTTTGCTAATTCAAGACTCTCGTGAGAATGAATGTGTGTGAAATGACTAGTTCCTCAGCAAGTTATTAATGTTCACAGCTTTACAAGTGCGTCTAAACTGTTAGAAAAATACAACTTCTTTTAAAGAAACCAAATCAATGCAGGGACGTTTAAAAATTAAATCGTGCAGTGGCAATTCAGCGTGATTCTGTAAAGATTCCCATCGGAACGTAACTAAACTGTTTTCACTGTATCTGCAATTAAATTTGGAAAAAAAAATCAAATTTAATCCTCTGGTGGTCTTTTGAAATTTGTTTCTTATCATATTAAATCTAGAAAATGCAATATTCCACCTTGTTTTTTTGTTTAAATTAACTTTTCCCCCACCCCTCTCTTCATGGCATTTCTCAGCTGTACACCAGTTAGCCTGGTGAAGCCTGACCACTGATTACATTCTGAATGTAACATCCTTCTAAGTTGCTGGCGGTGACAGCCTGATTTCCCCGAGTCTTATTCCAGCCATCCTACACTCTAATTTCACCATTAATTCCCAAAGGCCACATAGTTTAGAAACCAACTACAGATGCTGGTTTAAACTGAAGATAGACACACAATGCTGGAGTAACTCAGCGGGACAGGCAGCATCTCTGGAGAGAAGGAATGGGTGACGTTTTGGATCTTGGCACCATAGTTTGGATTAGTTTATTGTCACGTGTAGCCAGGTACAGTGAAAAGCTTTTTGTTGCTTGCTAACCAGTCAGTGTAAATTCTCTGCCTCAGAAGGCAGTGGAGGCCAATTCTCTGAATGCATTCAAGAGAGAGCTAGATAGAGCTCTTAAGGATAGCGGAGTCAGGGGGTATGGGGAGAAGGCAGGAACGGGGTACTGATTGAGAATGATCAGCCATGATCACATTGAATGGCGGTGCGTACAGGCTCAAAGCGCCGAATGGCCTCCTCCTACACCTATTGTCTATTTTCTATTGTCTATTGTAAAGGCGATACGTTATTACAATCGAGCCGTCCACAGTGTACTGATACATGATAGAGGGAATAACGTTTAGAGGTTGTTGAGAGTTGGGGACTTGCTGAACATCCAAAGCCTTGTGAGGAAGTAGAGACGTCGATGAGCTTCGATGTGGCTTCCATTGCTTCGATGTGGCTGGTCTAGGACAAGTTGCCGGTGATATTTACCCCTTAGAACTAGTTTAGAGACACAGCGTGGAAACAGGCCCTTTGATCCAACGATCGCCCGTACACTAGTTCAATCCTGCACACAGGGACTGTTTACGGAAGCCAATTAAACTACAAGCCCGCACGTCTTTGGATTGTGGGAGGAAATTGGAGCAGCCGGAGGAAGCCCACGCGGTCACGGGGAGAACGTAGAAACTAGGAAACAGACAGCACCAGTAGTCAGGATGGAACCCGGGTCGTTGGTGCTGTGAGGCAGCAACTCCACCGTTTTATTGTTCCGGCAACTGGTGGTCCAGACCTTTGAAACCCACCCCCCCCCCCCCCCCCCCTCCCTGGAAGTCTCCCCGAACATGTGTCCCCTAGGCTGGGTGAGGCGGCCGATCTCGACCCCATCGGGACTTCCGCGGGCGATCAGCGGGTCGAATCTGCCCCTTGCGGCCGGGGCACTGGAACGCTGGCCCGTCCTGAGCCGGCAGATTCGTTCCCACGGCCGACTTCCTTGGCCAACTTTGCCAGCCGCTATCTCAGCCCCCCAAGTCTGCGATCTCTGTCGGTCAGGCAAAAAAGATAATCTAACAAGTCAGAAGAAACGTCACCCATTCCTTCTCTCCAGAGATGCTGCCTGTCCCGCTGAGTTAGTCCAGCTTTTTGTGTCTTATCATCGGTTTACTGTAAATCAGCATCTGTACATTTTATCTCTGTTTGCTTTGTTGTTACCTTCTCCCAACTAACAACGATCTATTCTACATTTTCCTTGATCTCCATTCCCTTTGCCCCGTTTTATCCATCACCTCCTTATCTAACTATCTCCCTGACATCAGTCCGAAGAAGGGTCTCGACCCGAATCATCACCCATTCCTTCTCTCCTGAGATGCTGCCTGACCTGCTGAGTTACTCCAGCACTCTGTGAAACGTCACCTATCCATGTTCTCCACAGATGCTGCCTGACCCGCTGAGTTACTCCAGCACTCTGTGAAACGCCACCTATCCATGTTCTCCACAGATGCTGCCTGACCCACTGAGTTACTCCAGCACTCTGTGAAACCTCACCTATCCATGTTCTCCACAGATGCTGCCTGACCCACTGAGTTACTCCAGCACTCTGTGTCTGTCTCCAGTCTCTCTGGAGCTGTGTTAGTCACGGCAGAGTGCTGTACCCCTCGTGATAGTTTACTTAGACCGTGCGTGGGAATCACAGAACCAATTCCCAGATGACAAATGTTGATTAGTCACTAATATAATTTGATTAATATTAATCATGCAAAGCTCCTGGCCAAACTGAACATGAGTACCAACATTAAAACAGACGACGAGCTGACTTCATTGGCGTTCCTGGTCGCTCCGTTTGTGCGGAACAAGCTTTGTCCACAAAAACATATCAGGCAACATCTTAAAAACTCCACGGTGAAATGATTTAATTCCCCGCTGTCAGGAATATGAAAAGGCCAACAAAAGTCAAGCTTACTTCCATTCACACAGGTGCGGTGTGGCTAGGGTTGCCAACTGTCCCGTATTAGCCGGGACATCCCGTATTTTGGGCTACATTAGTTTGTCCCGTACGGGACCGCCCTTGTCCGTATTAGTAGGGTTGCCAACTTCCTCACTCCCAAATACGGGACAAAGGGTGACGTCATCGCCCCGCGCCCCACGTGACCTCACCCCGCCAGCGGCCATGTGCTCCCGCTCCACCAATGGCGGCCCCCCGGGCCGGGAGCACGTGGCCGCTGGCGGGGTGAGGTCACGTGGGGCACGGGGCGCTGACGACACCCTTTGTCCCATATTTGGGAGTGAAGAAGTTGGCAACCCTAGGTGAGGCTCAGGTACAAGGAACACCTTGTCTGCAGAATCATCATGGCCACAGCGTTTGTGGGCACCGGGCCTGTACTCGCTGGAGTTTAGAAGGATGAGGGGGGACCTCATTGAAACGTACAGAACAGTGAGCGGCCTGGATAGAGTGGATGTGGAGAGGATGTTTCCACTAGTGGGAGAGTCTAGGACCAGAGGGCACAGCCTCAGAATTAAAGGGCACTCTTTTAGAAAGGAGATGAGGAGGAATTTCTTTAGCCAGAGGGTGGTGAATCTGTGGAACTCATTGCCACAGATGGCTGTGGAGGCCACAAATCAGTGGATATTTTTAAGGCAGAGATAGACAGATTCTTGATTAGAACGGGTGTCAAGGGTTATGGGGAGAAGGCAGTCTGTGTGAAAGTTCATAAGATCACGAGTTATAGGAACAGAATTAGGCCATTCGACCCATCGAGTCCACTCTGCCATTCAATTAGGCGGCAGAGATCAGCCATGATTGAATGGCGGAGTGGACTCGATGGGCCGAATGGCCTAATTCTACTCCTGTAACTCGTGATCTTGTGAACTTTCACACAGACTGACTTTTACGTCCTTCTATCAGGCCTTCCCTCTGGCCCCAAAGCTCCAGGGAAAACAATCCAAGACTGTGCAACCTCTCCCTGCAGCCAATGGCCTCTCATCCAGGCAGCCTTCTGGTCAACTTTCTCTGCACCCTCTCCAAAGCTCCCTCCCTACCTGCCTCGTGGAACGGGGGACACCCAAATGCCACCCAATGTAAGTCCTATAGAGCTGCCTCATGACTTCCTGACATCGTTTAGTTTACTCTCACGTGTACGGAGGTACAGAGAAACCTTTTGTGTTGTGTGCTAACCGTTCAGTGGAAAGACAACACATGGGTTACAATCGAGCCGTCTACAGTGTACAGTTACAGGATAGAGGAAATCACATTTAGTGTAAGATAAAGTCCAGCAAAGTGCAATGACACATCGTCTGATGGTCTTCAGTGAGGTAGATGGTAGTTCTGGACTGCTCTCTAGTTGGTGAGAGGATGGTTCAGTCCTAGACTCAATATAATCTCTATAGTCATAGAGCATAGAAACAGGTCCTTCAGTCTAACTCGCCCACACCGGCCAACATGTCCCAGCTACACTAGTCCCACCTGCCTGCGTTTGGTCCATATCCCTCCAAACCTGTCCTATCCATGTACCTGTCTAACTGTTTCTTAAACAATGCGATAGTCCCAACATCAACTATCTCCTCTGGCAGCTCGTTCCATACACCCACCACCCTCTGTGTGAAGAAAAAACGTCACCCCTCAGGTTCCTATAAAATCTCTCTCCCACCCCCACCTCCTTCAAACACAGTCGATAGACTCCGACTGTTGTACTCAGTTGCCCGAGTGGTGAAGGAGCTCTCTGATTTGTCACGGTTCCCACTGGTCTTGTCCACGGTTCTGTGAATGTTTCCCATTAAAGCATTCATTTGATTTTTGAAACTTCCAATTGAATCTGCTTTTCCACGTGAGCGCAGGTTCCTGATCGCCAACACACGGCATTAAAACAATCTCTGCCCCTCTGGCTCTTTCTCCAATTACCTGCCCTCTGTTTCCGCGGGTTACTGACCCTGATGCCGATGGAAACCATTCCCCCCCGTTTACTCCATCAGGTTCCCCAAATAAGTTTGACCTCTGCGAAATTGCCCCTTAACCTCCCGGTGGTGAGCGGAGAGAGACATTTTTCCTCCTGTCTCTCGGGTCTGCTTGCTGCTAACAACATTTGTGGAGGAAACAAAACTGCTGACGCTGGTTTAAATGGAAGGTGGACACAAAATGCTGGAGTAACTCAGTGGATCAGGCAGCATCTCTGGAGAGAAGGAATGGGTGACGTTTCGGGTAGAGACCCTTCTTCAGACTGATGTCAGGGGAGGGGACGGGACAGAGATAGAATGTAGTCGGAGACAGTCAGACTGGTGGGAGAACTGGGAAGGGGGAGGGGATGGAGAGAGAGGGAAAGCACCAGGCCGAGCACCAATCCCAGGGCACACCTCCCTAAAGTCAAAAACCCTGCTCATATGTTCATCGCTTCTGTGAATTACGCATGAACTAATATCGAATCCAGACCCTCGTTTGTCAGAGTTGTCAGATTCATTAATCCCTAAATTCAGTCAGAGAGTTGTGAATCTGTGGAATTCTCTGCCTCAGAAGGCAGTGGAGGCCAATTCTCTGAATGCATTCAAGAGAGAGCTGGATAGAGCTCTTAAGGATAGCGGAGTCAGGGGGTATGGGGAGAAGGCAGGAACGGGGTACTGATTGAGAATGATCAGCCATGGTCACGTTGAATGGCGGTGCTGGCTCGAAGGGCCAAATGGCCTCCTCCTGCACCTATTGTCTATTGTCTAATTTCCAGTTTAACTGAGATTATTATCAGTAGCTGCTTAAATATAATTCTCCCTGCAAGGGGAGACTGTCCTTATTTCACAAAGGGACTGCTCCACTTATTTAACTCAAAAGCTAAACTGAAAGATTAATCAATTACTTTAAGGGATGAACACACTCACAATCTCTGCTGGGCTTTCCGCGAGGATTGGCAACAACCAATGTGTGAAGGGAGGTGATTTAGCTTCACTTTGTCAGGTGTGCGTGCGGCAAGAAGCCGATTAAATGCCAATGCGGTCGGCCTGTGTGTTTAATGAATGTGCCAGCCTCATATTGCACAGGCTGGGCTGATGCAGACTAGCTCCATTACCGCCCTGAAATGTTGAAAGACTGGAGCGACTAGGCTTGTATACACTGGAATTTATAAGGATGAGAGGGGATCTTATCGAAACGTATAAGATTATTAAGGGGTTGGACACGTTAGAGGCAGGAAACATGTTCCCAATGTTGGGGGAGTCCAGAACCAGGGCCCACAGTTTAAGAATAAGGGGTCGGCCATTTAGAACGGAGATGAGGGAAAACATTTTCAGTCAGAGAGTTGTGAATCTGTGGAATTCTCTGCCTCAGAAGGCAGTGGAGGCCAATTCTCTCAATGCATTCAAGAGAGAGCTGGATAGAGCTCTGAAGGATAGCGGAGTCAGGGGGTATGGGGAGAAGGCAGGAACGGGGTACTGATTGAGAATGATCAGCCATGATCACATTGAATGGCGGTGCTGGCTCAAAGGGCTGAATGGCCTCCTTCTGCACCTATTGTCTGTTGTCTATTGATGTGCATCTATCTATAGAATCATTCAATGCACACCAGGCTATATTGCCCATTGTACTTTTATTCGGGTTTTAGCGATACAGCACGGAAACCGGCCCTTCGGTCCACCGAGTTTCAGTTGAGTTTATTGTCACGTGTACCGAGGTACAGCGAAAAGATTTTGTTGCGCACTAACCAGTCAGCTGAAAGACAATACATGATTACAATCGATTCATTCACAGTGTACAGATACATAGTAAGGGAATGACGTTTAGTGCAAGGTAAAGCCAGCAAAGTCCGATCAAGGATAGTCCGAGGTAGATGGTAGTTCAGCACTGCTCTCTGGTTGTGGTGGGATGGTTCAGTTGCCTGATAATAGCCGGGAAGAAACTGTCCCTGAATCTGGAGGTGTGCGTTTTCACACTTCTGTACCTCTTGCCCGATGGGAGAGGGGAGAAGAGGGAGTGACCGGGGTGAGACTGGTCCTTGATTATGCTTCTGGCCTTGCCGAGGCAGAGTGAGGTGCATATGGAGTCAGTGGGAGGGAGGTTGGTGTGTATCTGCCGGCCAGAGATCCCCATACACTAACACTACCTACACACACGAGGGACAATTTGCAATTTTACCAAAGCCAATGACCCTGGCCATGCCCTCGTCTCACTGCTGCTGTGGGGCAGGAGGTGCAGAAGCCTGAAGTCCCACACCATCAGGGTCAGGAACAGCAACTTTCCTGCAACCGTCAGGTTCTCAAACCGACCCCCACAACCCCAATCCCACCTCAACAACAGAACTACTTGCACTACCGTGAACTCCTTGCACTGTTGGCTATTAATTATGTTTTGCACTAATCTCTTGGGGTATTTTTGCAGTCATGTCATTGTCTTGTAGGTATGGCCTAGAGTTTATGAATTTGTGCATTGTCTGTCTACATGCTGGTGATGTTTCTGGTCAAGGAGTGGCCATCTACTCTGTGTGTTGTACGTCCGTGCACTGATGGGTGAACTGGAGTGGGCGGCATTCTCTAGCCGTTCATGGTTCCGATCGCTTCTCTACGCTGCGTTGCTGTTTCAACAAGTTTCCTTTGCCTCAAGGCCTTGGAGTAGGTTTGTGATCCCTGCTCTCAAATCAGGAATTCCCGTCTCAACAAAGAAGTTTTTTGCCGTGCCTCGGTCCATCTGGAAGGCAGAGAGAAGGAGGAGGAGATTTAATCGCTGATCTGAGACTCTGACCTTACTTTCAGGGCGGTCACGGTGGCGCAGCGGTAGAGTTGCTGCCTTACACCGAATGCAGCGCCGGAGACCCGGGTTCCATCCTGACTACGGGTGCCGTCTGTACGGAGTTTGTACGTTCTCCCCGTGATCTTCGGTTTCCTCCCACGCTCCAAAGACGTACAGGTTTGTAGGTAAATTGGCTTGGTAAATGTATAAAACAATTGTCCCTAGTGGGTGTAGGATAGCGTTAATGTGCGGGGATCGCTGGTCGGCGCGGACCTGGTGGGCCGAAGAGCCTGTTTCCGAGCTGTATCTCTAAACTGAAGGAAGCTGGATCTCTGGCACTGTGAGGCAGCAGCTCTACCCGCCGCCCATGAAGCACAAGTAAGAGTCTCAGATCAAGGATGAAACCTGTTCCTCCCCCCCTCTGCTCCACATGCCACCCCATGTGCACTGCCTAAAGTTGAGTTTATGGTCACGTTTACCGAGGGACTGTGAAAAGCTTTTGTTGCGTGCTAACCAGTCAGCGGAAAGACAGCACATGATTACAATCGAGTCATTTACAGTGAACAGATACATGATAAGGGATTAACGTTTAGTGCAAGGTAAAGCCAGCAAAGTCCGATCAAGGATCGTGTAAGTGGAGTCAATGGAAGGTAGTGGGACTGAACTGCAGATGCTGGTTTAAACCGAAGATAGACACAAAATGCTGGAGAAACCCAGCGGGACAGGCAGCATCTCTGGAGAGAAGGAATGGGTGACGTTTCGGGTCGAGGCCCTTCTTCAGTCTGAAGGGGATTAGTTTGTTTAAACGTGTGGTTTGCTTGCAGCTTTGTAATGAGGAAGAGCTGTGAACAGCTGTGTCAGTGAGGGTGAGTGCTGACCACACTTCCATCCCCACACATGAAGTTGTAAACATTTCATTTCCTCATCAGCCACACACTTGAAATTTGTAAGCTTGGTGTTGGCTAAACCACCAGTGTACATCACTCTGGACTTGACGTGTTAATTTTGCGATTCTTTAACCATTACACAGAGCGTACAACAGTAGGTTTAGAGAAACAAGGAACTGCAGATGTTCATAAGTTCTAGGAGTAGAATTAGGCCATTCGGCCCATCAAGTCTACTCCGCCATTCAATCATGGCTGATCTATCTCTCCTTCCTAACCCCATTCTCCTGCCTTCTTCCCATAACCCCTGACACCCGCACTAATCAAGATTCTATCTATCTCTGCCTTAAATATATCCACTCTCTTGTGGCCTCCACAGCCCTGTGGCAAAGAATCCCACAGATTCACCACCCTCTGACTAAAGCTTCATACCAAAGCTAAAATCAAACCATTCCTCCAATTTGACGACATTGAACAAATCATCCACGCATTCATTTCCTCCCGCCTAGACTACTACAACTCCCTACACACTGGGATCAGCCAATCATCTCTGTCCCGCCTGCAATTGGTCCAAAATGCCGCAGCGAGACTCCTGACGGGTACCCGTAAATGGGAGCACATCACCCCGATTCTGGCCTCTCTCCACTGGCTCCCAGTACAGAACAGAATCAACTTCAAGCTCCTCCTATTCACATACAAACCCCTAAACGGGCTTGCTCCCCCATATCAAAAAATTTCTAACCCACCACTCTATCTCCAGGTCCCTCAGGTCGGCCGATTTGGGACTACTCACTATCCCGCGGTCTAGGCTTAAGCTCAGGGGTGACCGCGCTTTTGCGGTTGCAGCTCCTAGACTGTGGAACAACATCCCTCTCCCCATCAGACCTGCTCCCTCCATCCACTCCTTTAAGTCCAGGCTCAAAACCTATTTCTACTCCCTAGCGTTTGAGGCCCTCTGAGGGGGCGCTGTGAACTGTTTATGTATGTGCTGTTATGTTTGTGTGCCATTGTATGTTCGTGGGGGGTGTGCAGGGGGGGGCGTGGGGAGGGGTGGGGAAGAATGGGGGGGGCGTGGGGAGGGTTGGGGAAGAGTGGAGAGGGGTGGGGAGGAGTGGGGAGGGGTGGGGGGAGGGGTGGGGGGTGGGGGGGAGTGGGGAGGGGTGGGGGGGTGGGGAGGGGTGGGGGGGTGGGGAGGGGTGGGGGGGTGTGAGGGGGGGCATGGGGAGGTGTGGGGAAGAGTGGGGGGGAAGAGTGGGGGGGCGTGGGGAGGGTTGGGGATGAGTGGGGGGGTGGGGAGGGGTGGGGAGGGGTGGAGGGAAGTGGGGAGGGGTGGGGGAGAGTGGGGAAGGGTGGGTGGGGTGGGGAGGGATGGAGTGGGGAGGGGTGGGGGGAGTGTGGGGAGGAGTGGGGGGGAGTAGGGAGGGGTGGGGAGGGGCGGGGTGGAGTAGGGAGGGGTGGGGAGGAGTGGGGAGGTGGGGAGGGGTGGTGGGGAGTGGGGAGGGGTGGGAGGGGTGGGGAGGGGTGGGGAGGAGTGGGGAGGTGGGGAGGGTTGGGGGGGAGTGGGGAGGGGTGGGGAAGAGTGGGGAGGAGGGAGAGCAGGAGATGATGTCTGAGCATCTTTGATTTTGATCAGTGATTGAATGGGCTTGAACAGCCCAGACGGTCCATTGCTACTCCTGATTTCTGCTGTTCAAACATACAGAACGCCAAGTGTTTCAGCAGCCTGTCATTAGTGCTGGACTAATGATCAGAGAGAAGAATGTCTTTGGGTACATAACGCACAAATGCTGCCCTTGTTATGGGGGTGTGGGATGCAGACATTAGCTGAAGACATTAGCTGGTAAACATCTTGCTTTTGCTTGGCGGTGACATTTAAGTCTAATTTCTTTTTGGATGTTGCTTACACATTGCAAAGTGCCAAGCAGCAGTCCAGATGTAAGTGTTATTAAATTAGTAAGCGTGTTTATTAATTAGCAGTGATGGATAACAGTAAATCTGCGTGTCCCATTATGCTTGAAGCAGGCTTGGATTTTCATTTTACACTGATACACATTTTTCTTTAGTCTTAATCTTTATTCTTCATTTAAACCTCAGCTCAGAAACTGCCCTGAATATATTAGCTTTTTTTGATTTGAATGATGAGTCGATGATAGACCCGCAGCGAAATTAAATATAATAATTCTGCAGTGAGCCAGAATATAAATCCTCAGGCACACCAGCTAAAGAGCTGCCGTGTCAAAACATATTGATAGCACACGTCTCCCTTCATTCATAACAGATGGCTTCCATGGATTATCTTATTAAAAACGATGTAAAGTATTGCTTGTTATTTGGAAAGCTTGCAGATAATGGATAGACACAAGATGCTGGAGTAACTCAGTGGGTCAGGCAGCATCTGTGGAGAACATGGATAGGTGACGTTTCACAGAGTGCTGGAGTAACTCAGCGGGTCAGGCAGCATCTGTGGAGAACGTGGATAGGTGACGTTTCACAGAGTGCTGGAGTAACTCAGCGGGTCAGGCAGCATCTGTGGAGAACATGGATAGGTGACGTTTCACAGAGTGCTGGAGTAACTCAGCGGGTCAGGCAGCATCTGTGGAGAACATGGATAGGTGACGTTTCACAGAGTGCTGGAGTAACACTCGGGAGAGAAGGAATGGGTGACGTTTCGGGCGGGACCCAACCCCCTCCCCTGACATCAATCTGAAGAAGGGTCTCGACCCGAAACGTCACCCATTCCTTCCTCCCGAGATGCTGCCTGACCCGCTGAGTTACTCCAGCATTTTGTGTCCACCTTCGATTTTAACCAGCATCTGCAGTTATTTTCCTGCACTCTCAGATAGTGGGAGTGTCTATGGATCAGTGAATAGTCCAAGCTGGGCATACCGTGAACAGTAGCACTGTGTCACCCAGACTACAGTGAACCGAGAGCCAAGAGTGCTTAGAACATAGACCAGCACAGCACAGGAACAGGCCCTTCGGCCCACAATGTCCGTGCCAAACATGACTAGGGTTGCCAACTTCCTCACTCCCAAATACAGGACAAGTTGACGTCACCGCCCCGCGCCCCACATTACCTCACCCACCCAGCGGCCACGTACACCCGCTCCACCAATGGCGGCCGCCCGGGCCGGGAGGCGGGTTGCTACGCAACCTCCGTTAGGCAGCGCCTGGGCCTCCAGGCCTAGACTGTCCAGAGCTAAAATGTCGGAAACCTAGAGTGTCGGGACCTAATCTGTCGGGATCTATAGCCTTGGGGCCTACAGCGTCCGGGCCCACAGCGTCCAGGCCTACAGTGTCCGGGCCTACAGCATCCGGGCCTACAGCGTCTGGACCTACAGCGTCCGGGCCTACAGTGTCCGGGCCTACAGCATCCGGGCCTACAGTGTCCGGGCCTACAGCGTCTCCTGGGCCTAATACGGGACAAGGGCAGTCCCGTACGGGACAAACCAATTTAGCCCAAAATACGGGATGTCCCGGCTAATACGGAACTGTTGGCAACCTGAAACATGATGTCAAGTTAAACTAATCTCTCTGCATTTCTGCATGTGATCCATATCCCTTCGTATCCACACGCCTGTCTAAAAGCCTCTTAAACACCACTATGGTATCTGCCTCCACCACCACCCCTGGCAACCTGTTCCAGGCCCCCACCACCCTCATTGTGAAACAAAACCTTGCCCAACACATCTCATTTAAACCTTGCCCATCTCACCTTAAAGCTCTGCCCTTGAGCCTTTGACATTTCCATCTTGGGGGGAGGGAGGAGGTTCTGACTATTCGCCCGATCTATGCTTCTAATAATTTGATATTCTTCTGTCAGGTGCGAATCACCGTTTCATGGTCGGCACTGACGCAGTGGGCCAAAGGATATATTTAAGGCAGAGATAGACAGATCCTTGATCAGTGCGAGTGTCAGGGGTTATGGGGAGAAAGCAGGAGAATGGGGTTAGGAGGGAGAGATAGATCAGCCGTGATTGAATGGCGGAGTGGACTTGATGGGCCGAATGGCCTAATTCTGCTCCTATCACTTATTCTGTGCTGTAGAAATATTGAAACATTGAAAATAGGTGCAGGAGGAGGCCATTCAGCTCTTTGAGCCAGCACCGCCATTCAATATGATCATGGCTGATCATCCACAATCAGTACCCCGTTCCTGCTTTCTCCCCATATCCCTCGATTCCGTTAGTCCGAAGAGCTAAATCCAACTCTCTCTTGAAAACATCCAGTGAATTGGCCTCCACTGCCTTCTGTGGCAGAGAATCCCACAGATTCACAACTCTCTGGGTGAAAAGGTTTTTCCTCATCTCAGTCCTAAATGGCCTACCCCTTATTCTTAAACTGTGGCCCCTGGTTCTGAACTCCCCCAACATCGGGAACATTTTTCCTGCATCTGGCCTGTCCAATCCCTTAAGAATTTTATATGTTTCTATAAGATCCCCTCTCATCCTTATAAACTCCAGTGAATACAAGCCCAGTCGACCCATTCTTCCATGGATACTGTACGACCTGTGGTCTGCATTGGGGCCCATCTTGGTCATCTCCTGTCACTGATCTGGGTGGGAACTAGATTGCCGACCTGGTGGAACTAATAAATGATGCTCCAGGCTGTTATCTGATCACTTGATTCTTTATCTCTCCACACTTGCACTCGACCTTTTAACCAGCAATGATGAAACAAGCCTCCATTAACATGATGAATGGGCGGCAGAGGGCGAGAGAACGCAAAACATGTTGTCTCAGCTCCGCGCAACAACGGCCCTTTAAAAATGTCATGTTTTCTTGTATTTAAACTATTTAAGTGAAAGCTGCTCTTGTTACTTTGCACCAGTTATCCACCGGTTTAGATCATTGGAACTGCACAGGTAGACACAGAGTGCTGGAGTAACTCAGTGGGTCAGGCAGCACCTGTGGAGAACATGGATAGGTGACGTTTCACAGAGTGCTGGAGTAACTCAGCAGGTCAGGCAGCATCTCTGGAGAACGTGGATAGGTGACGTTTCACAGAGTGCTGGAGTAACTCAGTGGGTCAGGCAGCACCTGTGGAGAACATGGATAGGTGACGTTTCACAGAGTGCTGGAGTAACTCAGTGGGTCAGGCAGCATCTCTGGAGAGAAGGAATGGGTGACGTTTCGGGTTGAGACCCTTCTTCAGACTGATGTCAGGGGAGGGGGCTAGGTCCCCCCGAAACGTCACCCATTCCTTCTCTCCCGAGATGCTGCCTGACACGCTGAGTTGCTCCAGCATGTTGTGTGTACCTGAGATTATAACTAGCACCTGCAGATTTTTCCCTGCACATTGGAACTGCACAGTTTGGTTTCACCAATGCACATGGCCATATTGTGTTGCTACGAGCTTGATAGTCATTTGAAAATTAGTCACAGTCAAGTACCGTGACCAATTCTTGTTCAGGGGCAAATAAATTGTCCTAAAGATCAACACAAGAGGCTAAATGCTTCAATCAGTTCCAGTCGTTAGGAGGACGAGCCCACAGCTAACAATGGACTGCTTCCTTTATCATCGTTAATCTTTGGCACATCTTTCATTCATTTGTTCTATATCTCTCTACATCACCGTCGATATCTCTCGTCCTCCTCTCCCCAGACTCTCAGTCTGAAGAAGGGTCTCGATCCGAAACATCACACATTCCTTCTCTCGAGAGATGCTGCCTGACCTGCTGAGTTACTCCAGCATTTTGTCTGTGTCTATCTTTGGTTGAAACCAGCATCTGCAGTTCCTTCCTGCACATTAGGAGGAACAGTTTGGTTTAGTTTAGTTTAGTTTAGAGATACAGCGCGGAAACAGGCCCTTCGGCCCACCGTGTCCATACCGACCAGCGATCCCCGCACACTAACACTATCCCACACACACTGGGGACAATTGACAATATTTACCAAAGCCAAATTCACCTCTGAATCTTTACATCTTTGGAGTGTGGGAGGAAACCGGAGCACCCGGAGGAAACCCATGTGGTCACGGGGAGAACATATAAACTCCGTACAGACAGCACCCGTGGTCAGGATGGAACCCGGGTCTCTGGCGCTGTGAGGCAGCAGCTCTACCCGCTGCGCCACCGTGACGCCCTTCTGGGCCACTAATGGGATCAACAAACTCATCAGGAAGGCTGGCATTGCCCTGGGGGGGAGTTGGATTGATGGGAGGTGGTCTTGGAGGGGAGGATGCTCCTCAAACTGCGGAGCCTCCTGGACAATACAGCTCACCCCCTCCATGACACACTGGTCAACCTGAGGGGCACCTTCAGCAACAGACTGGTCCCACCAAGATACAGCACAGAACAAACGCCACAGGAGATCCTTCTTCCCTGGGGCTATCCGGACGCTGCAGGCCCCGACACTGCAGGCCCCGACACTGTAGGCCCCGACGCTGTAGGCCCCGACACTGTAGGCCCCGACACTGCAGGCCCCGACACTGTAGGCCCCGACACTGTAGGCCCCGACGCTGTAGGCCCCGACGCTGTAGGCCCCGACACTGTAGGCCCCCACACTGCAGGCCCCGACACTGTAGGCCCCGACACTGTAGGCCCCGACGCTGTAGGCCCCGACGCTGTAGGCCCCGACACTGTAGGTCCCAACAGTTTTGGTCCCGACACTCTAGGTTTCCGACATTTTAGCTGCCGACAGTGTAGGCCCAGAGGCCCGGACGCCGCCTAACGGAGGTTGCATAGCAACCCGCCTCCCAGCCCAGGCGCCGCCATTGGTGGAGCGGGAGCACATGGCCGCTGGCTGGGTGAGGCCAAGTGGGGCGCGGGGCGGTGACGTCACCTTGTCCCGTGTTTGGGAGTGAGATAGTTGGCAACCCCAAGCTCTGCCATAGCTCAGAGTGAGGAGGTGCCCCACTTCACGCCAGACATTAAACAGGCATCTGATCTACTGGTTTGGGTGCAATAAGCAGCCGCCTGTGTGTGCAGTGGAGCAGGTGAGGCCTACACAGTGCCCAGGCCTGCAATTATTGCTCAGGCAATCAACCGAAATAGACAACCCTGTCGTTTATGCCTATTTTGTGGATCTTGCTGTGTGGAAATTGTCCGCTGCATTTCTGTGCGTGCAACCCTCACGAGACTTCATTTGCACAGCTCGTTAGAAAGTCCTCAGGGCCTGAAAAAAACCTCCTTTGAATGAGTTCTCTGTAGTTGGCGCTCTGCCACAGCTCCGCAAAGTGTTTCTAAAGTGTGTGATTGTTGTACAAAACTCCAAACTTCTCACAGTGGTGTCTTGCAAATTGTAAACTCCCAACCGCACTATCCCGCCCCAATCATAGGGACATCCAGCAGGGAAACAGGCCCTTCGGCCCAACCTGCCGATCCAGCAGGGAAACAGGCCCTTCGGCCCAACCTGCCCATGCCGTGTGGAATTCTTTGCCACAGACGGCTGTGGAGGCCAAGTCAGTGGATATTTTTAAGGCAGGGATAGATAGATTCTTGATTAGTACGAGTGTCATAGAAACAAAGAAAACATAGAAAATAGGTGCAGGAGGAGGCCATTCGGCCCTTCGAGCCAGCACCGCCATTCATTGTGATCACAGCTGATCATCCACAATCAGTACCCCGTGCCTGCCTTCTCCCCATATCCCTTGATTCCGCTAGCCCCTAGAGCTCTATCTAACTCTAGGGGCTAGTGGAATAACCCCATGTCAGGGGTTACGGGGAGAAGGCAGGAGAATGGGGTGAGGAGGGAGAGATAGATCAGCCGTGATTGAATGGCGGAGTAGACTTGATGGGCCGAATGGCCTAACTCTACTATTCCTTATGACCTTATGGCCTATCTACTGCCCCTCACCCTCTGCCAGACCCCACCCTCCAAAGTGCCACAGAACCCGTGTAAACCTGGATGCAGTTCGTGCTCTCGGTGTGGCCCATGTTGCTGGCTGGTGCTCAATGCTGAATTGTAGTGGAGGCGATGGATAATGATTAATTTTAAGCAGTGTAGCTGATGAATGCCGCGGCCATCCTGTGGTGAAACACAGCGCCTGGACCGTGTTTATATTCTGCTGCTGTTCGAGCTCCCTGCTGCTGCCAGCAGCCGTCTCCAATCTCATTCCTACTTCACCACTCCATTGTCTCCACCGTCTAGACTATCTCGTTGCCAGGAACCTCATGTTGTTCTTTTCCCATCCATGTACCTGTCCAAATAACCTTTAAATGTTGAATGTTAAAACCTGCCTCAGCTACCTCATTAGTTTAGTTTAGAGATATAGCACGGAAACAGGCCCTTCGGCCCACCGAGTCCATGCCGACCAGCGATGCCCGCACACATTAACACCATCCTACACCCACTAGGGCCAATTTTTACAGTTACGCCAAGCCGGTTAATCTACAAACCTGCACGTCTTTGGAGTGCGGGAGGAAACCGGAGATCTCGGAGAAAACCCACGCAGGTCACGGGGAGAACGTACAAACTCCGTACAGACAGCGCCCGTAGTCGGGAACGAACCTGGGTCTCCGGCGCTGCATTCGCTGTAAGGCAGCAACTCTACCGCTGCGCCACTGTGACCGACCTCTGGCAACTCGTTCCATAAACACACCACCCTCTGTGTGAGAAACCTTCCCTGTAACAAGGTCACTCAAAACCTTCCCCTCTCATCTTAAGCTAGTGGGAGAGTCTAGGACCAGAGGGCATAGGCTCAGAATAAAAGGACGTACCTTCAAAAAGGAGATGAGGGGGAATTTCTTTAGTCAGAGGGTGATAAATCTGTGGGATTCTTTGCCACAGACGGCTGTGGAGGCCACATAGAAACATAGAAACATAGAAAATAGGTGCAGGAGTAGGCCATTCGGCCCTTCGAGCCTGCATCGCCATTCAATATGATCATGGCTGATCATCCAGCTCAGTAGCCTGTACCTGCCTTCTCTCCATACCCCCTGATCCCTTTAGCAAAAAGGGCCACATCTAACTCCCTCTTAAATATAGCCAATGAACTGGCCTCAACTACCTTCTGTGGCAGAGAATTCCACCGACTCACCACTCTCTGTGTGAAGAAATGTTTTCTCATCTCGGTCCTAAAAGACTTCCCCCTTATCCTTAAGCTGTGACCTCTGGTTCTGGACTCCCCCAACATCGGGAACAATCTTCCCGCATCTAGCCTCTCCAACCCCTTAAGAATTTTATATGTTTCTATAAGATCCCCCCTCAGTCTTCTAAATTCCAGCGAGTACAAGCCCAGTCTATCCAGTCTTTCCTCATATGAAAGTCCCGCCATCCCAGGGATCAATCTGGTGAACCTTCTCTGTACTCCCTCTAAGGCAAGAACGTCTTTCCTCAGGTTAGGAGACCAAAACTGCACACAATACTCCAGGTGCGGTCTCACCAAGGCCTTGTACAACTGCAGCAGAACCTCCCTGCTCCTAAACTCAAATCCTCTTGCTATGAATGCCAACATACCATTCGCTTTCTTCACTGCCTGCCGCACCTGCATGCTTGCTTTCAATGACTGGTGCACCATGACACCCAGGTCACGTTGCATCTCCCCTTCTCCCAATCGGTCACCATTCAGGTAATACTCTGCTTTCCTGTTCTTGCCACCAAAGTGGATAACCTCACATTTATCCACATTATATTGCATCTGCCATGCATTTGCCCACTCGCCTATTTATCCAAGTCACTCTGCAGCCTCCTAGCATCCTCCTCGCAGCTAACACTGCCACCCAGCTTCGTGTCAACCGCAAACTTAAAGATGTTGCATTCAATTCCCTCGTCCAAATCATTAATATACACTGTAAATAACTGGGGTCCCAGCACTGAGCCTTGCGGTACCCCACTAGTCACTGCCTGCCATTCCGAAAAGGACCCGTTTATTCCTACTCTTTGCTTCCTGTCCGCCAACCAATTTTCTATCCACCTCAACACTGAACCCTCAATCCCGTGTGCTTTAAGTTTTTACACCAATCTCCTATGTGGGACCTTGTCGAAGGCCTTCTGAAAGTCCAGATATAACACATCGACTGGTTCTCCCTTATCCACTCTACTAGTTACATCCTCGAAAAATTCTATAAGATTCGTCAGACATGATTTGCCTTTGGTAAATCCATGCTATCACATCTTTAATAACTGACTCTAGCATTTTCCCCACTACCGATGTTAGGCTAACTGGTCTATAATTCCCCGTTTTCTCTCTCCCTCCCTTTTTAAAAAGTGGGGTCACATTAGCTACCCTCCAGTCCTCAGGAACTACTCCAGAGTCTAAAGAGTTTTGAAAAATTATCACTAATGCATCCACTATTTCTGAGGCTACTTCCTTAAGCACTCTGGGATGCAGCCTATCTGGCCCTGGGGATTTATCTGCCTTTAATCCATTTAATTTACCTAACACCACTTCCCGACTAACCTGGATTTCCCTCAGTTCCTCCATCTCATTAGACCCCCGGTCCCCCGCTATTTCCGGCAGACGGTTTATGTCTTCCTTAGTGAAGACAGAACCAAGGTATTTGTTCAATTGGTCTGCCATCTCCTTGTTCCCTATGATCAATTCACCTGTTTCCGACTGCAAGGAACCTACATTTGTCTTAACTAATCTTTTTCTCTTGACATATCTATGTCAGTGGATATTTTTAAGGCAGAGGTAGATAGATTGTTGATTAGTGCGGGTGTCAGGGGTTATGGGGAGAAGGCAGGAGAATGGGGTTGAGAGGGAGAGATAGATAGGTCGTGATTGAATGGCGGAGTAGACTCGATGGGCCGAATGGCCTAATTCTGCTCCTAGAACCTATGAACGTTGGTTTGTGATTCTCCTGCCCTGAAGGCTTTGGGAAAGATGGGAACACATACTCTGTGCAAAAATACCCGCCCCGCCCCGCCCCGCCCCGCCCCCAACCACAGGTGCCACTGACGGGAAGGATTAAACCTTGGGCGGCACGGTGGCGCAGCGGGTAGAGCTGCTGCCTCACAGCGCCGGAGACCCGGGTTTCATCCCGACTACGGGTGCTATCTGTACGGAGTTTGTACGTTCTCCCCGTGACCTGCGTGGGTTTTCTCCGAGAAATTCGGTTTCCTCCAACACTCCAAAGACGTACAGGTTTGTAAGTCAATTAGGCTTGGTGTAAATGTAAATTTTCCCGGCCAAGTCCATGTGCATATCTAAGGCGGAGATAGATAGATTGTTGGTTAGTGCGGGTGTCAGGGGTTACGGGGAGAAGGTAGGAGAATGAGGTTAGGAGGGAGAGATTAGTCAATACCTTTTCAATACGTGCAAGACACGCTCTGATACAATTTAAGGTGGTTCACAGAGCACATATGTCTAAAGATAAGTTAGCGCGTTTTTCTGGTCATATATATCCTACTTGTGATAGATGTAAGTCTGAAGTGGCTTCGCTGACTCATATGTTTTGGTCTTGCCCACTTTTGGAAAAATATTGGAAAGAAATTTTTGATACTATTTCTGTAGTTTTAGGTATTGATTTGCAACCTCATCCTATCACTGCAGTTTTTGGGCTACCAATGATCGATTCTATTCATCTGTCCCTTACAGCCCGGCGGTTGATTGCTTTTACTACATTAATTGCCAGAAGATCTATTTTATTTAAATGGAAAGACTCTAATCCTCCCATCACACTCCATTCGTATTCTAAAATGATATAGACAATAGACAATAGACAATAGGTGCAGGAGGAGGCCATTCGGCCCTTCGAGCCTGTACGCACCGCCATTCAATGTGATCATGGCTGATCATTCTCAATCAGTACCCCGTTCCTGCCTTCTCCCCATACCCCCTGACTCTGCTATCCTTAAGAGCTCTACCTAGCTCTCTCTTGAATGCATTCAGAGAATTGGCCTCCACTGCCTTCTGAGGCAGAGAATTCCACATGTTTCATGATATCATGTTTAAATTTAGAAAAAATTAGGAGTGATATTGTTGAACCCTCGGTTAAATTTGATAGGACTTGGGGAAGCTTTATTCAATATTTTCATACAATATAAGTTGTTCCCTCTCCAGCCGTTATAATAATTTTCTACCTTTATTTGGTG
The DNA here is from genome assembly GCF_053455715.1 of Rhinoraja longicauda. NCBI lineage: Eukaryota > Metazoa > Chordata > Chondrichthyes > Rajiformes > Arhynchobatidae > Rhinoraja > Rhinoraja longicauda. Next base: position 81,080,427 of record NC_135958.1, read on the forward strand.
GAACAGATTTAACGACAAACAGGGGTCTAAACTGTTGACATTTTTTTTTAAATTCTGTTTTGTTTTGGGGTTTTTTGTTTGTCTGCTTAGGGGGGTAAATGTTTTTTTTGGTTTTTTTCTTTTTATCTTTAAAAAAAAAAAATATATATATATAACTTCTCTTTTAACCTTTTATCTCTAATTACATAGAGACTGGGAGGTCTATACCCTATATGTATTTTGAAACTGGATTTATATTAAGGCTACATTTGTTGTTAATGTAATCCTGATCCCTATGTATCAACATCACTGTTATGCTCATTATTTTTTGAAATTTAATAAAAAGATTTGAAAAGAAAGAGAGGGAGAGATAGATCAGCCATGATTGAATGGCGGAGTAGACTCGATGGGCCGAATGGCCTAATTCTGCTCCTATCACAATTCACAATTCACAATTACAATAACACGTTATTGGCCAAGTATGTTTTGCAACATACGAGGAACTTCATTTGCCATACAGTCATACCAATAAAGAGCAACAGGACACACAAAATACATTTAACATGAACATCACAGTGACTCCTCCTCCACATTCCTCACTGTGATGGAAGGTGAAGACAAGTTCAACCTCTCCCTTCTTTGTCCTCCCGCGGTCGGGGGATCGAACCTTCCGTTGACGGGCGATGTTGACTCCCGTAGCCGGCGGCGAGCCTTGCTCGTCGGGGCGATCAAGCCTCTGCATCGAGGGAGGGGGGGTCTCAGCTCCCCGCGCCCGGCGATCTACCCCGGGTCGGGACTTGTCGAACTTCGTGCGGCTTGGAGCTCCCGACATCGGTCTCAACCCGTGACTGCGAGCTCCGCGATGTTATCACTTATGGCCTTCTGACCATCAGTAGCTGGCGGAGAGATGGGTAGAGAGGCTGCCCACTTTGCCAGCTCTGCCCTTGCCCCATGCACTGTAGTCCTTGTGTACGGCGATGAGAGCAACAGAGATTTATCATCAGAGCAGAGAGTGTGGACGAGGCAGCGACAGAGGGGACCTTGAATAGAGGGTAGACACAAAATGCTGGAGTAACTCAGCGGGTCAGGCAGCATCTCTGGAGAGAAGGAATGGGTGACGTTTCAGGTCGAGATCCTTCTTCAGAGTCGGCACGGACTCGGTGGGTCGGAGGACTGATTTCTGTGCTGAATCTCTAAACTAAACTAAACTAATACTCTGCTTTCATTGCAAATCCCTGTTGCGTCCATCCCTGTACACAAGCCGTACACTGAACACACATGGTGTTGCAGTGGTAGAGTTGCTGCCTCACAGCACCAGGGACTTGGGTAGTTAGGTTTAGTTTATTGTCACATGTACCGAGCGAGGGACAATGAAAACCTTATCCAATGTGGATAAATGTGAGGTTATCCACTTTGGTGGCAAGAACAGGAAAGCAGACTATTACCTGAATGGTGGCCGATTAGGAGAAGGGGAGATGCAACGAGACCTGGGTGTCGTGGTACACCAGTCATTGAAAGTAGGCATGCAGGTGCAGCAGGCAGTGAAGAAAGCGAATGGTATGTTGGCATTCATAGCGAGGGGATTTGAGTATAGGAGCAGGGAGGTTCTGCTGCAGTTGTACAGGGCATTGGTGAGACCACACCTTGAGTATTGCGTACAGTTTTGGTCTCCTAATCTGAGGAAAGACAGTCTTGCCATAGAGGGAGTACAGAGAAGGTTCACCAGATTGATTCCTGGGATGGCAGGACTTTCATATGAAGAAAGACTGGATAGACTCGGCTTGTAGGAAGATTGTTCCCGATGTTGGGGAAGTCCAGAACAAGGGGTCACAGTTTAAGGATAAGGGGGAAGTCTTTTAGGACCGAGATGAGAAAGTTTTTTTTCACACAGAGAGTGGTGAGTCTGTGGAATTCTCTGCCACAGAGGGTAGTTGAGGCCAGTTCATTGACTATATTTAAGAGGGAGTTAGATGTGGCCCTTGTGGCTAAAGGGATCAGGGGGTATGGAGAGAAGGCAGGTACGGGATACTGAGTTGGATGATCAGCCATGGTCATATTGAATGGTGGTGCGTACAGGCTCGAAGGGCCGAATGGCCTACTCCTGCACCTATTTTCTATGTTTCTATGTTTCTATGTTTTGTCTCTTGCTATCCAGACAGCGGAAAGACAATACATGATTACAATCGAGCCGTCCACAGTGTACGGATGCAGGATATAGGGAATAGCGTTTAGTGCGAGGTAAAGTCTGATTAAAGATAGTCTGAGATTCTCCAATGAGGAAGGTGGCAGGTTAGGACCGCACTCTGTGCCGTAGCTGGAGCGTGCGAGAGATGGTATTGACATTCAGCAAGTGCTGAGGGAGGGAGAGGTGGGGATTAGGAACGGACGGACAGCTTTGCGATAGGTGGAAAAGATTCAGTAACGCAAAGGGCAGCGTCTTCGCCCGCCCCGGATCGCGGGGCTCGGGTCGGCCCGCTGTGGACCTTTCACCATCCGGCGCGGCCTGGAATGTGGCAACTACGACCGCGGGAGAAGACGGCAGGGGAAGAGAAAATACATTCTGGCCTTCCATCACAGTGAGGAGGTGACTGGAGGAGACTCACTGTGATGGATGCTTCTTTTTTGTTTTGTGTTGGTTTGTGATTGTGTGTGTGTAATTCATTGGTTATTTTTATTGCTCTTATTGTTGGGTGACAAAATCTCGTCCAAAAGACTTGTTTTTTTGGATGACAATAAAGGTTATTCTGATTCTGATTCTGATGATGATGGAAACACTAAACACTAAAATCCGAGGATCCTCTCACACTCCAGTCTTTCGAAAGCCTTCCAAGAAAACCCTCGGACACGAAACGGTCTGTGAATCCACATAATTTCACAAACCATAAATATTCTGAAGAATGCATGTTTTGGACTGAATAATTAAAGCTGCCACCCTTGACTCTGCTTGTTAATCGCAAATAACACACTGTTTGCACTTCCCTGCAGCAGAAAGTCATGTTAATTGACTTCAATAAAAGTACTTTAATAGTAACAGGCCCGGTAAATGCAATGCCCACAGATAAATATAATAATCATAAAATTCAATAAATTAATAACCGTAATCAGGGCGGCACGGTAGCGCAGCGGTAGAGTTGCTGCTTTACAGCGAATGCAGCGCCGGAGACTCAGGTTCGATCCTGACTACGGGTACTGCACTGTAAGGAGTTTGTACGTTCTCCCCGTGACCTGCGTGGGTTTTCTCCGAGATCTTCGGTTTCCTCCCACACTCCAAAGACGTACAGGTATGTAGGTTAATTGGCTGGGTAAATGTAAAAATTGTCCCTAGTGGGTGTAGGATAGTGTTAATGTACGGGGATCACTGGGCGGCACGGACTTGGTGGGCCGAAAAGGCCTGTTTCCGGCTGTATATATATGATATGATATGATACTGGTGCAAAAAAAAGAAGTCTGTCGTGCAACCAAAGACTTGTTGTTTTATTTGGTGTTGGTTTATGATTGTGTGTGTTATTTCTTATTTTTATTGCTCTTATTGTTGGACTGTGGGTAATCTTTCATTTCACTGCACATTTATGTGTATGTGACAAATAATATTGACTATTGACTATTGACAAAGTCTATGGAAAATTATAGTTGCCGAGCTCAGTGTTGTGTAGGAAAATAACTGCAGATGCTGGTACAAATCGAAGGTATTTATTCACAAAATGCTGGAGTAACTCAGCGGGTCAGGCAGCATCTCAGGAGAGAAGTAATGGGTGACGTTTCGGGTCGAGACCCTTCTTCAGAGTGTTAGACAATAAACAATAGGTGCAGGAGGAGGCCATTCGGCCCTTCGAGCCAGCACCGCCATTCAATGTGATCATGGCTGATCATTCTCAATCAGTACCCCGTTCCTGCCTTCTCCCCATACCCACTGACTCCGCTATCCTTAAGAGCTCTATCTAGCTCTCTCTTGAATGCATTCAGAGAATTGGCCTCCACTGCCTTCTGAGGCAGAGAATTCCACAGATTCACAACTCTCTGACTGAAAAAGTTTTTCTTCGTCTCAGTTCTAAATGGCCTACCCATTATTCTTAAACTGTGGCCCCTGGTTCTGGACTCCCCCAACATTGGGAACATGTTTCCTGCCTCTAACGTGTCCAACCCCTGAATAATCTTATACGTTTCGATAAGATCTCCTCTCATCCTTCTAAATTCCAGTGTATACAAGCCCAGTCACTCCAGTCTTTCAACATACGACAGTCCCGCCATTCCGGGAATTAACCTAGAGGGGAGAAGAGGGAGTGGCCGGGGTGAGACTGCTCCATGATGATGCTGCTGGCCTTGCCGAGGCAGCGCGAGGTGTAGAGTATTGTGTTGCGTTCAAGAGCCTGATGGCTGTACGGATGATACACTTCCTGATCCTGGACGTTACGGTGTTCAGCCTGGTGCAGGCGCTTGCCGATGGCAGGGGTGATGTGAGAGTGTGGCCAGGGGGCGGCGTGGGCCTTCAATGATGGTGGCAAGGTGGCCACATTGCCAAGGCGATTCGATGAAGCTGTCCCCACTGCATCAACCAGTAGTTGCAGTTGAATGAAAGTGTGGGCCTCAGGGGGTGTAACGAGACCGCAACCATCCGTCAGCATCTGGAGCAGGCAGCTAATGCCCATGATTAATTACACCTCCCCAGATCAAAGGTAAGCGGCCTTTGGCTCAAGACACAAGAGCTAATTATCAGCCAAATACACTGCATCACTCCTGTGAGCCGAGGCTGTCAGTTCCACAGAGCGGACTGGAGATTGATTCCCTTGTCATGGCCGCACCACCGACACCCAAACTTCCTTCAACTCTTCTCATTTCATTACCTGTGAAGGCCCCTGTAGGACACTTGGAGATTGGTCCCATGTACAAGTTTTAAAAATTGATCTGCAGGAAGATGCCGATCCATTTTTTAAAAGCCCGGCACGTTATCTCCTGTGAGCGATGTTTCGGTACGTAGAACGAAGGTGGCCATACGCACAAACCTACCTCCCTCCCACTGACTCCATCTACGCCTCACGCTGCCTCGGCAAGGCCAGCAGCATCATCAAGGACCAGTCTCACCCTGCCCGGCCACTCCCTCTTCTCCCCTCTCCCATCTATTTGACTGGATAGCACGCAAGCTCTTCACTGTACCTCGACACAATGAGAATAATAAACCAAACTAAACTAAGTCAGTGAGTCAGGCAGCATCTCTGGAGAATGTGGATAGGTGACGTTTCAGGTCGGGACCCGTCCCGAAGCATCGCCCATATATGTTCTCCACAGGTGCTGCCTGACCCACTCTAACCTTCCAGCTTCATGTTTGATGGGTCTTTCAAGGGTGACCATCGATCAGTGTGGAGCGTGCAGGGCGGAGAATGTACAACATGAACCCTAGTCCCATCGAGGGAGTGAAGAATGGTCCCGACCCGAAACGTCACCTATCCATGTTCTCCACAGATGCTGCCTGACCCACTGAGTTACTCCAGCACTCTGTGAAACGTCACCTATCCATGTTCTCCACAGATGCTGCCTGACCCGTTGAGTTACTCCAGCACTCTGTGTCTTTTTGTGACTTAATCTCCCCTCTTATTTCTTGGTTGGTGACAGGGTT